>NC_057802.1:548711768-548754158 GCF_018294505.1 Triticum aestivum
GCTCCGGCGGTGCCGCACGAAGCTTGCCACGCTCCAGGACATAATCTCCGCCGCGCCCAACCTCGCCGACATCCACCTTGAGTCCGTGAGATTCGTGGAGACCCTGCCCGATTACAGGTACCGCGTCCGGTGCCCGGCGGCCACCGTCCTCCTCATGGCCAACTGCGGCCTCGAGAACCTCTACTTCGGCGGCGTGTGCAGGATCGAGGTCGACGCGCCACGCCTCCGCCGCTTCAGCTACAGCGTCGTCACCTTCCAAGGCACCTCCTCCTTGGAGTCGCCCATGACGCACCTGGAGGAGGTCCACCTGGCGTTGCACTCCCCGGCGGCGCTACCGAGTAGTCGTTCCATGCTCAATGTCAATTCCATGCGTCACGTGAGGGTTCTCAAGCTCACGACCTACTCCATGGGCGACCTCGCCGATACTATGTCGTTTTATTTTCCCAACCTGGAGCTTCTCGACATTGAAGAGCTCTGCGGGTGGTGTGTCCAGAACCACGGCGCCGTGGCGAGGGCCGTCGTGAGCCTGCTGTCGTGCTGCCCGCGGTGCGCGAGGTCCGACTGAAATTCAGATGGCTGGAGTACCTCGAGGAAATCTCAGAACCAGATCAGATTGCCGCCATGTCGGACTTGGACGATGGCGATGAAGATTGTTGTGATGATTCGGACCTTCTAGGACTTTGCCGCAGATGCAGGTTGCCCTGCCTACAGGATTCGTTGAGGAGGGTGGTGATAAAGTTCGACACGGAGGAGCTAACCTGCTTCCAAGTGCGTCTCGTCAAGTTCCTGGCGAAGAACGCCATGGTTCTCGAGGAGTTCGTCATCGACGGCCAAAAGGGGTATGATTCGAGCCGCATCCACCGGAAGGTGGCGAGATGGCAGAAACAGAGACCGTCACTGTATCCACTACCACTGCCGAAGACTCCCATTCCACGGTTGTCCGAGTTCCCGCCGCTCGATTGGCGGTGCCCTTGACCCTGATCCAATCCCAGCCAACACCGACGCCGTGGCCTCGTCCGTTGTGCAGCCTGCTGTCGTGCTGCCCCGCGATGCGCGAGGTCCGACTGAAGTTCAGATGGCTGGAGTACCTCGAGGAAATCTCAGAACCAGATCAGATTGCCGCTATGTCGGACTTGGACGATGGCGACGAAGATTGTTGCGACCGGTGGCGTAGGAACGGTAGTCGAGGTTGACGGCGCCGCTGTCAAGCCAGAGCGGGCGGCGCCATCGCCGGGAGAGCGCGGTGGTGCTGGCGGCCTCACGTACCGGGGCGAAGGAGAGGGTGTGGATGAGCAGGTCGTCGGGGAGCTCGGAGAGCCGGTCCAGCGCGGCGGCGGTCGCCATGCATCCGGATCGAGAGTTCTGTTAGGGCTCTGTACCTTTGCGTGACATCTTTATAGTATGTTTTTTCTAGGGCTTGACATCGTTATATGGACGTACTAGTGTACCACCCGAGAAGGCCCAAAGTAGTAGGGCATCGTCCGGAGGGGAATTTTTGGTCTATGGGGACATATGCACCCTATATGAGAAAAAAAATAGTAATTCAACAAAAAGTCAAAAATTTCTGAAAATATTTTTGAAATGAACTTGACCTTTCTATTGTACTCGTGAGAAATAAAATCCACAAAAAATATCTTTTTGACTTCTTTTCAAAAAAGACAAATTTTGGGCTAAAATAGTGTGAATAGTGATCTATAATAGCAAATAAATTTTGTCTTTTTTGCTGTGAGGTCAACTTTTGTTTTTTTTCGTCGACATTTGTATATCAGTGCAAAAGTAAGTCAAGTGCTTTGTCAAAATAGTTCTTACCTATTTTGACTATTTATTAAAATATTAAAAAAATCCCCATGTAGGGTGCATATACAACCAGGAACCAAAATGTATTTCCCGGCATCGTCCAATGCATTAAGCCATCGCAACATTGTCTTGTGCACGTCGTTATGCAATTGTGTCTCAAAAAAAACTAAAATCTTAAAAATGCGCGCACACTATTAAGCGTGATCGAGCGGCCGGCTCTCACACACGCATGCATGCAGTCTTGTGATCCAAATTTGTCTTTATTCATGTGACGTGACTTATACTAGAGCAAGTACAATAAGGTGACATAAGCACGTTATAAGAAATACAGTAGAATATTATATCTTGGAGGAGAGAGAAGAGAAGAGAGAAGAGCGGGCTCTTGGTTAGTAGCCAGCTGCAGCACGAGACGCAAGACACTTTCTGAGGATGTAAGGTGGTCCAACTATTTTCAAAACCAATTTAGGAGCTACATGATCCAACTTCTTATGAGATTGCAACCTAGCAACTATGACAACCGAGTTTTTGTGATGTGTAACTAGTCTACTACCCATCCAACTACCAAGTAGTCGATGTGCAACCCCTCTCCCTACTCGTTGATGTGTAGTTTTTCACTACTGGCACACCATGCCCCGCCTACCCCATCAGCGATATGTGCAACTTAGCCTTTGGTTCCATCCAACTGACTAGTAGTTGATGTGCAAGTCCTTCCTCTCCCCTACTCATGGAAGTGTAGTTTCAGTTGGCGGGGGCAACACACCAAGTTGCATATAGTCTGCTTGCCAGTTGACCGGGGCAACGAACGAAGTTGCACATCTCATTGGCAGGGATAATTAGATGGTTAAAACTTCACAGGGGTAGTGAAAAGTTGCATATAGGCTGGGCACTAAAGTTGCACTCACTAGCAGGGATGGTATGGACGGGGTGCTAGTAGGGAAATCTACACACCCATGGGGTACCAGGAAAGTGCAAATCACTGCTAGGCAGTTGGTCGGGGTAGCCTCCGAAGTTGCACATCTACTGCTGGGTAGTTGGTCGAGGCAATAAACGGTGAAAACTGCACATCCATGGATAGGGAGAAGTTGCACGTTGATACTAGGCAGTTGGCATGGATAGCAGACGACGTTGCACATCTCACTGATAGGGGGTAGTTTTGGGGTGAAGGTGCTATCAGTGAAAACTACACGTCCATGGGTACAAGTAAAGTTGCACATCAATAACCAATACCATTGGTGTTGCAATCACCGTCGCAGCGCAACGCCATTGCAATGTCGCCTATATTGAGCTCGTCGTTATGCAACATCATCAATGTTGCAGTCGTCGTGACACAACATCATTGTCGTTGCAGGCACAACGTTGTCATTGCAATCGCCATGACACGACGTTTGCATTGTCACCATTGCAACATCATCTCTATTGCACTTGTTATTATGCAACATCAACGCCTTGTTGCCGCCGCGACGCAACAGTGCTTGGGGCACACAACCTAGTGTGCAACATCGTACGCCACTAGCGACGATTGCCGTCAGCATAGTCGGGTTCATAGGGGAGGCGCACCATGCCCATTGCAAAAGAAAGGAAGAAGCACCATGGTGTGTCCCCTCCCAGACCAGGTCTTTGCAGCAGCTCGTGTGGGCATGGTGCTACGAAGGAGAGAGGGCGCGGCGACCTTATTAGTGGCGGAGACAGGGGACCAGTAGGGGCCCTTGCCCCCCCTAAGATCAATGATTTGCTGCTAGTTAGTAGATCAACAGTGTATAATTTAGACAAAAATACATGTATTAGTTTTGTTTGGCTCATGTTATCAAAATTTTGAGTCATTTGGCCCCTCTGGTCCTTAATGCCTGCCTTCGTCACTGGACCTTATGTGGTGGCGACGAGAAATTTTGGGAGACAACAGAGTGGAATTTTGATGGAGGCGACGAAGTGGAGCATGAAAAGATAATATTCCATGAGAGGTAGAGAGTGGTGGGTAGGGCCTGGGACACGTGTCGCTCGAGGGAGGCGACTGTTGTATGGCTACAATCAGTTTGTTGATTGTAATATTTCCCTACAATATAAACAAAAGTGCTTAATAATCCAAGTATATGTCTAAAAAAATACTATATGCATAGAAAAGAAATACTAAGTATACAACTGTGCACAAGGGAGGATATCTTCGCTAGGGTTTCTCACCCTTGGCGATCTGGAGGCGGCAGCCTCGCCGCCACCGCCGCCGGACGCCGCGCCCTTTTGAACTGCATTTCACCTGGCTTATGTCCATCAGCAGGCTTTCACGGGATCAATTGTTGAACACGATGAAGGTCTCTCAGCGATCGAACAACCAAGGAGTAATGATAGTGAGAAAGTAAGCTCCATCCTTTGAATCTTTCCATTGGCATTGTGTGGTGTGCATTTATGTTTTATCTGATCTCTGTAAACTCCTTGCCTGAACATATATGGCTGCATGCTAGTTCTGCTTCTTCTTCGAGGCTGGTGTCTAGATTCAAGACGCAGAAGGGTGGGCGCTGAGTATGCCTCTTGGACACTAGAATTAACACATGATCATCTACTTCGAGTCGCTGGCAAGAGCTGCATCGACAACAAGTATTCCCTCCGTAAAGAAATATAAGAGCGTTTAGATCACTAAAGTAGTGATCTAAACACTCTTATATTTCTTTATGGAGGGAGTACTATGAGAGACACCATGCTTCATCAGGATGATGCCCCGCATTTTGGACGGGAGTTCTTTGAGTTTGTCAATGCGATGGGAAGGACAACAGTATTGATATTCTGAAAGTATGGCACTATCACCTCAACATTGATCCTGGGTCAAGATGACAATGGGGCCCGATACCCGCATCCCCGCGGGTTTTTTACCCTGTTAGGGGACGGGAATAGCCATCTTTTCAACCCCGCGGGGTTGCTGTTGGGCACATTATACAACCCGGCATGTTTCATGGGTTTACACCCGTTTTGATAGTATCCGAACCTGAAATCCGACAAAACCGGCCAAAATACACTCTTTTTAGCATGCATTGATCCGGCCCAACCCAAAGCCACACAGGAGGGGTGTTATATGCTCCTTTTAGCTGCTGAATCATGTACTGTTGTATTGTGCTGAAATTTGTTGAAGTTATGCTGCTGAAATTTGCTCTTTTTGCTGCTGAAATTATGTTTTATTTTGCTACTATGTTTGCTTTAATATGCTGATTTTTCCGTGGGTTTAGAAAATCCGATGGGTTATGAGGACGGATAAAAAGCTAGCCTCGCGCACGGTGACGGGATGGGGACATGCTTGTGATTTTTTCATGGGGATGGGTTTGGGAAGACAAAACCCGGTGGGTTTCGTCCCCGTTGCATCTTGAATCCTAGGTCCTTTGTCGTTGCCTGTGTGGTGGAATGATTTGATGCATGTCTACAATTTGTATGTGTCATATGCTTAGAAATGAATGGAAACAAAATGCGTACAACTGGCTCCACCAACTCTTTCCTCCCAAAAGAATGTAGAAGGAATTGAAACAGAGGCAGATAGACATGTGGACCATTTGCGGTTAATTGATTGGTTAATCTGGGACTAATTAAGCATATGTTAAGAGGTAGGAAATGAATCAAATGACTCGTTTGATTCTTTATATAATCACAGAGCCAGGGGGTGTTTTCTTTGACCACCTAACTAATGTTTCCCACTTTAGCTAAACGTAAGTCGTCTGATATTTGATTTTGGGTCAGTCAATTTTGTTGGCCGTTGATTCTGCTTTAAGATTCGTGCACTTTTGACTTGTTGTATAAGTTGTTTTGGTCTGTGTTTTTTTTGAGTGACTACATATTTGGGTCAGTCAATTCCTAAACGGGCTAAAGCCCATGACATGTGCGCCCCAGCCGTCTTTCTTTTTCTGTTTACGAATTGTTACTGCTTTTCTTTTTCTTTATTAGCTGGATTTTTTGTGTCAGTATTTTTTGTATGTTGGGTGAATGAACATATATACGCACAAATACTATAAAATATATATGAAAATTGTAATAGTATATTATTATTTTTGCATACTACAAAAAAGTGCAATTTCAGTGCAAAGGTTTGTGCAAATTTTCTTTTCTTTCTTATTAAAGTGTAATACCAATGCCACTAATTTATTTTTTTAATATAAAACTTTAGTATTTTAATTTGTTTAGTTATTACTTTCTTCTTCTTTAAGGGTAATATCAATGCCACTAACTTATTCCTTATTAGGAATTTATTTGCGAAAATTTCGCTATTATATGTTTATTCTTGCATATTTGAAAAAGCGTAATTTTTGTGTATATTGTGAAATTTTATCATTGTTTGTTTTGTTTAAAATCTTTTTTTTCATTTTCTTTCTTATTTCTTTTGATTTGTTTCAGTTTTTATTTCATTTTCTTTCTTCTTAAAGGGTAATACCCAAACCACTAATTCATTCTTTTCGTAGAAATCTTCATTTTTTTGTTTCATTAATTCATCCCTTCTTAGGAAATTTCCCTTTTTTTTTAAAATTTCACTATTATATGTTTATTCTGGCATATTATGAAAAAGCAATTTCTATGTATGCTGTATGCAAATTTTGTCAGTTTGTTTTATTTTTTATTTTCTTTCTTATTAAAGGGGTAATATCAATGCGACTAATTCATTCTTCCTTAGAAAACAACATTGTTTTGATTTTTTTGTTTCTATTTCATTATCTTTCTTCTCAAAGGGTAATAGCAGAACCACTAATTCATTCTTTCGTATAAAACTTCATTATTTTGACTTTATTTTGTTTTTATTTCATTAATTCATTACTTCTTAGGAAATTTCCCTTTTTTGTGAAATTTCTACTATTATAATTATTCTTGGATATTATAAAAAAGTGTAATTTCTATGTAAATTGTGTCCAAATTTCGGCATTATTTTTTTTGTTACTTTTCATTTTATTTTTCTTTATATGCTTTCATTTCTTTTTAACGGCAATACCAATGCCACTAATTTTTTTTCTTAAAAGAATTTGAACAATTTTATTTTTAATGATAATACAATTTTTAACGGCTTCTGTGAGTCATAGAGATCTAGATGAGCCACAAATATGTATGGCATATGTGTAGTAGTTCAATAGCCCTACCTGGCTTAGATGTGGCTATACGGGTGTGTTTGGTTGCTGTCCTAGGTCAAATTTGCCTGGCCTGGCGTTTGCCGGAGACCTGCCTGTAGTATGTTTGGTTCCTATCCTCAACGGTTCCACACCCAGCCTGACCTGAGGAACCTTACAATGACATTATCCTGGCACAAAGCCTGAAAATCGAGTTAGCCTGGTCCAGGCATCCGAAATGGGACGCCTAGGCAGCTGCCCTGATGTGCTAATCCCATGCTCCAAATAAAAAACATGAGAGATAGAGAACACAATGGGCTGATGTGACATATTTAAATACCTACTAGGCCTGGTCACGAACCAAACAAGCAGTCTGTGTAGCTTGCCTGACCACGCAGTACAATATTCCAGGCCATTTCCACGCACACTTTGTGTCGAGGACACCAACCAAACTGCCCCTACATGCATGCCTGCATGCTGCCTTGCTTCCGCTCACAGTGAGGCAGGGAATGACTGTTAGAGCAACTCCAATGGGGCGACCTATTTCGTCCGCCACGGTCCGTTTGGGTCGGGGCGGACTGAAAAGTGGGCCCAACGCGCCGACTTAAACGGACGCGCGTCCGTTTTTCGCCCGCAGGCGACCCATTTCCGGCCCAATTTTGAGCCGGATTTACGTCGGCGCGGGCACGAGACAGATGCACGCGCCTACTCCTCTCCCCGGGCCCGCCGGTCGGTGGGAGCCACCACCATTTCCCCTCAAAAACACTCCCGCGCGCTCTCCCGCCCCCAACCAGCCATGGACGACGCCATCGACCTCGACGCCGCCGTCGGCCTCGCCTCCCTCGCCTCGTCCGGCGCCGCCGCCCCCTCCGGGGAAGGCAAGCCTCGTGCCCCGCGCAAGACTGCCGCCGCAACCAAGCCAAAGAAGGCACTGACGCCTGAACAGCGGGCAAGGGAGTCGGCCAAGAGGAAGGGCCGGAGGCATGCCGCGGACGCGAGGGATGAGGCCGCCGCGCAGGCCGCCGTCATCGCCGCCGCGCAGCAGGAGGTCACCAACGCCCGCGTCGCGGCGGCAACGAGGGGGGCACTCTACATGCTAGGGTTAAACCCTAGCCAGCACGCCCTTGTCCAAGCCGCCGTCGCCGCGGCCAGTACCGGCTCGTCGGCGTTTCCTCGGATGGTGCTGCCCGACTCGCCCCGCGCGTCGGCTTGCAACCCGATCCCCGGCTTCCACGTCTACCCGCAGGCCTCCCGCCTCTCCGGGGAGTGCTCGCCTGACGTGAGCGTGCTCGCGCCTTCCACGCCCGCGCCCGCGCCCATCGACCTCAACGCCACCCCGGTGGTCGATGGCTCGTCATCTGGCGGCACGAGGAAACGCGCGCGTCAGACGCCGGCCGGCGGGCTCCCGGACGCCGGCAACCTGTTCGAGGAAATGCCGTCCGCCGTCGACGAGGACTACACGCAGAACCTCATCTTCGAGGGCGGTGCGCCGGCCGCTGGCTACGATCCCGACGAGACACAAAGCTAGGACGGCCACGGGGCGTTCACGCCGACCGCTGGCTATGATCCCGATCAGGCGGCCTTCATGCGTGATCAGGTTGGCATCGACCTGGACGGCTTCCCCCTCGACCACGAGTTCCCGGACGACTACGTGCTAGATGAAGAGGACGAGTGCGACATCGAAGTGGAGCCTTTGTTCGAGGACGAGCTCGCCGACCAAGCCGCCGGTCCTAAGCTGAAGCGCAAGAGCAAGCGCACGAAGGCGTGCACGACGGCCAAGGACAAGCTTCTTTGCGAGTGTTGGCGAGACATTGGACAAGACCCCAAGACGAGTGCCGAGCAAAAGCATTCAACCTTTTGGATTCGTGTCCACCGAGAGTTTCATGAGCGCAAGAAGTTTCCACCTTACCAATTTGTGAGCACGCGCGGGTGGGTCTCCATTTCCAAGCGGTGGAGGGTGATCCAACAAGAGTGCAACAAGTTTTGCGCCACTCTTGAGAGCGTCAAGGCCCGCCCCGTGAGCGGCATCGACATGTAAGACATGGTATGCTAGCAAGCAAGCCGCCCTCTTTTGTGTCATCAAGTTCATCCTTTGCGTGTTCATTTGCATATCACTTGCCCATATGCTTGCATGGAAACATTCTGTAGGCATTTCAAGCTTTGGAGGCATTCAAGGTTCAACACAATGGCAAGTGCTTCAACCTCTCCCATTGCTATCGGGTCATCAAGGACGAGGAGAAGTTCAAGGCACAATATGCCGCACTCAAGGCACGTGGGGGGAAGAAAGCCGTGGAGGATGTTGGGGAGGGCGAGCCTGCATGGACGCGGGGGAAGACCAACTCCAAGAAGGAGGACAAGCGAGATGCGGCCACCAACGCCTTGATCGCAAGCGTGGACGGCATGATGAATAAGAAGGACTCAAGGGAGGAGGAGCGCCGGCGTTTCAAGGCGGAGCAAATGGATGCTTTCATGGAGATCAAAGGAGGAGGCTTGATCTGGACGCCGAGAAGCAAGCCAAGATGTTCGAGCTAGAGGCGGAGAAGCAAGCCAAGATGCTAGAGATCGAGGCCGCCAACGCCAAGACCAAGGCGCAAGAAGTGGCTCTCGCGAGCATGATGACCGGGGTGGAGATCATGAAGGTGGATCTCAACACCGTGTCGCCAAGGAAGAGGCCGTGGTTCGAGAAGATGCAGGCCGACATGCTCAAGTTCGACGACGAGTGATCTATGGCGGCGAGCGCCATCTTTTTTGTATGCCGGCAGGTGTGCCAGCATGACCACGGGAGCCGCGATGGCGTGGTCGAACTCAAGTCCCACCCTTTTTTGTGTGCTGGCATGTGTGCCGGCCGGCTGGCGAGTGCGCCATCATGAAATATGGTGATATTTTCTGAAGCCGGCATTGTATGCCGGCGCTGGCATGGTACTGGCATGAGACATGGCCGCTGGCATGATCGGCCGCGGGTCTTTTTTATTTCAAAGTTGAATGCGGACATGAAATGGGTCGGCGTGTTGGGCGCACTGCCGACCCAATGCAAAACTGGGCTGACGCCGGGCGGGCAGCCGACCCAAACAGACAAAAAGCAAACAAATACGCCGTCCGTTTGGGTCGGCCCGTTGGAGTTGCTCTTACCTGCAGCCATATGCATGCATGCATGTATGCTCGCTCATCCGGTCCGCGAAGTGTACTGATGCGCGCGTGCACAAAATACTGTACATGTGATCAGTGTTGCATGCATGCAGGGGTGGAGCGGGCTGTGTTTTGCTACTCACGCACACATGCACGATATCGACTGACCGAGATTTTAATTTCACTCACCTGATCGGTAGCCGGTCCCAGTGTTTCCTACACACTGTGGTCCTGACATGGTCAGAGTGCGGACCTGACGCACTGCGACCCCTTAGAGCAACTCCAATGGGGCGACCCAAATGGACGGTGATTTCATTCTTTTTTGTCCGTTTGGATCGGCCGCCCGCCTGGCGTTCGTCCTCTTTTAGATTTGGGTCGGCAGCGCGCCCAACGCGCCGGCCCATATGTGCCGGCGTGGCTGGCTGGCCACCTAATATTACATTGATTTGCATTCAAACATATTGTCAAATAAACATAGTTTTACCGAATAAAATAGTATAGTTTTACAAGCCGGATACAAATAAAAATGTTTCACATAGTTTTGCAAACGATTAAAAGAATATACATCTATTGGTTGCCAACATGAGCCAACATATGCTCAACCAAATCATTTTGCAGCTGCACATGAGTTTCCCAATCACGCATGTCTTCATGAAATTTGATGAACTGTTCAAACGTTGCCGCTACTCCATGCTTAGGCACAACATTCTCACCCTGAAACTAAAAGCCTTGATCGTACAGACGTTCCGGGCGCTCGTCTTCTACGATCATATTGTGCATGATCACACAAGCAGTCATCACCTCCCACAGTTTCTGCGTGCTCCAGGTATTAGCAGGATACCGAACGATGCCCCATCGAGATTGCAAAACACCAAAGGCACGCTCGACATCCTTCCTAGCACTCTCTTGCTCTTGAGCAAATCTTTTCCTCTTCTCTCCAACAGGATTGGGTATTGTCTTGACAATAGTGGTCCACTGAGGATAGATACCGTCATCGAGGTAGTATCCTTTGTCGTAGTTGTGCCCGTTGACAGTAAAGTTCACCGGTGGGCTGTTGCCGTCGGCAAGCCTAGTGTCGGTGTCAAAACCGGCGGATCTCGGGTAGGGGGTCCCGAACTGTGCGTCTAAGGTTGATGGTAACAGGAGACAGGGGACACAATGTTTACCCAAGTTCGGGCCCTCTCTATGGAGGTAATACCCTACTTCCTGCTTGATTGATCTTGATGAATATGAGTATTACAAGAGTTGATCTACCACGAGATCGTAATGGCTAAAACCCTAGAAGTCTAGCTTGTATGACTATGATTGTGATGATTCGCCTCTATGGACCTAGCCCTCCGGTTTATATAGACACCGGAGGGATCTAGGGTTACATAAGGTTGGTTACAGAGAAAGGAATCTTCATATTTGGTCGCCAAGCTTGCCTTCCACGCCAAGGAGAGTCCTATCCGAACACGGGTAGAGTCTTCGGTCTTCGTATCTTCACAGCCCATCAGCCCGGCCCATGTCCAACAGGCCGGACGCCCGAGGACCCCTTAGACCAGGACTCCCTCAGTAGCCCCTGAACCAGGCTTCAATGACGAGGTTTCCGGCGCGCAGATTGTCTTCGGCATTGCAAGGCGGGTTCCCTTCTCCAAAATAGTCTTCAGACGCAAATAATGTATCTGGACCTGTAACACAAGCACCACACACAACCGCAGAGAGTATAATATTTCACGAGTCCAATCCGCTGACATTTTTTTATAATGTGACATCACGTCTGCCCGATCATTATTTCGAACCGTTTTCGTCTGCCGTTCCATGTTTCGAGACGCGGTTTTCATTGGCATGTCTTGTCGAAGAAGAGATCGTGTCCCCTTTATTGCGGGATTCTCATCAATACGGGTGTGGGTAATCCAACCGTGCCGTTTGCACAGCCCTTGGGAATAGGCGAGTTTTAAGGTGAGTGGGGAGGCGCTTGATATTCACTGCCTTTATAAGGAGATAATGATTTCCTTTCTTCACCCACGCCTTCTCTCTTTCTCCGCCCATCCAGTCTCGAGCTCCAGCGCCCAAGTCCTCATCTTTTCCGCCTTAAGAAAACACTCAACCATGTCCGGATCTGGAGCGCAAGGCAAGTGGATGGCCTCCTCAGTCAAGGAGAAGGACATCACCGAGCTTCGGGAGGCCGGGTATCTGGCAAAAGAGGTCACCCACCGGCTTCCGGCCAAGGGGCAAGTCGTCCCCACCCTGAAGCCCAACGAGAGGGTGGTGTTTATCCCCCATTTCGTCCACGGGTTAGGGTTTCCTCTCCACCCTTTCGTCCATGGACTCATGTTCTATTACGGGCTAGATTTCCATGATCTAGCCCCAAACTCCTTCCTCAACATCTCGGCATTTATTGTCGTGTGCGAGGCCTTCCTCCGCATTCCTCCCCACTTCGGACTATGGCTCAAGATCTTCAACGTGAAGCCGAAGGTGGTGGACGGCCAACATGCGGAGTGCGGAGGTGCCATGGTGAGCAAGCGGCCCAATGTCACATGGCCCAAGGGTACGTTTGCGGAGACCGTCAAAGAGTGGCAGAAACTGTGGTTTTATATCACAGAGCCCCGCGACGCCACTTGGGCCGCGGCTCCCGAATTCAAGTCCGGAGCTCCAATGCGGCTCACCTCCTGGATAGAGAAGGGCCTTGGTCTTCGTCGGACGAGCTGATGGCGCTGCAAACGCGCATCCAGAGCATGGTGGACAAGAACATCAAGCTCGTCAACGTGATCCAGGTGATGCTAGTTCACCGGATCCTTCCATGCCAGAGCCGGACTTGCCACTTATGGGAGTTCGAGCTGGCCAAGCACCAGGCCTTGTTACGGTTCTACGGAACCACGCACGAGGATATCTGGAAGGTGCTCTTTAAGGGCACTAAGACGCCGCCGGACATAGACTCTGACCGCGGGCACGATCTTGCCCATCCTGCCAGTGCGGTAGGCCCTTCATATCTCAAGGTGCATCCTCTACTTGTTTGATCAAGGAAGATATCTAAACTTCACCATTTATTTTTCAGGACTGGACGAAGAAGGCGGAGCGGATTAAGTGTCCAGCTCCGCTGCCCGAGGAACCAGTCATCCCGCTCCCGGCGAAGATGCTGGTCCCGGCGCCCTATCAGGCGCTGGAGAAGAAGGCCAAGAAGAAGGCCAAGGGGGTCCGGAGCGGCCTCCGCCGCAAGGGAGCTTCGGACGTGTCGTCCGAAGACAAGACTCACTCCTCTGCCGCCGAAGATGACGACGAGGAGGAGGAAGAAAGCAACTCTCCCCCTGATGGGGGAAGGAAGAAGAGGGCGACCTCCAAAAATCTGGAGGCGGAGGCGCCCAAGAGGGGGAAGGGCCCCCTTGCGGATAACCCCGCGTGGGACGTCGACAACAGCCTAGAGCGACCCCCCCGAAGCAAGCCCCTGGCCGCATCGTAAGTACTAAAGACTCGTATACGTCCATGTATTCGGCCTCTCCTCTTCACGGTATTAACATGTTTAATTACGCTATTGCAGTCCGGCCCACGACAGCTCCCAGCGGTCCTCATCAGGAGGTTCGTTGGATTCAAAGGCGATCGCCAGCGAGTCACCGCCCGCCGCTCACTCTCCCAAGGCCAAGGGCGATGACAAGGTGTTGTCCCAAAGGACCTTCCTAGGCTAGGGAGAGGTTCAGGAGGCTGTCAGGTTGGCGCCAGAGGGCAAAACCTCGGCCGTCGGACACATGGGGGAGCAAATCCCCATGGAGACTGGCGATGGGGACCATGTTCAGTTCGGCCCCCAGCCGAAGACGGTTCCGGAGACCTATACGGCCCCGGAATCCGGCGAGCAGCCTCCTTCGAGAGAAGGAGGTGTGCCTATCCCGCCGGTGACCTCTATCCAACCAGAGGCACCGGATAATCTGCTGGAAGCGCTACGAGGCGCTTCCGTTGTGGAGGAACACCGTATCCTTATGGGTACGGTGGTTGAGAGTGTTCCGTCCGTCAAGAGCAGACTGACCGAAGCCTGCACCAGCCTGCTGATAGGCTTTGAGGTAAGCGACACAAAAGAAAAAGTCATGGTATAGACAGTAGCCCCTGAGACACTGTCCGGTGTTCGGAAAGAAAATCCGGACAGAGGATCAAGTAATTTTCGCAGGAAAACTAACTAAATATGTCTTGTGTGAACGTGCAGGCGTCGTTGCTGGCCGCAACCTCTCACGCCACTGAGGTCTCCGGACTAAAGCAGAGTCTGGAGCGGGCCGAAGAAAAACTCGGCCTTGTGAAAAGGTAGCTGGAGGACAAGCAAGGTATGTGTTGGCTTGCTGCATATTCGAACAGAGTAAATGGTGTGCACTGACCGAAGTGCCATGATATTTGTAGGAGCGGCGACCGAGGTCGAGGTCCTTAAGAAGGCGCTGGCCGAGGCCAAGGAGAAAGCTGCTAAGGAACAAGCCGCTCGTGAGAAGCACGAGGCCAGGCTTGATGAGGTCCAGCAGGAACTCCAGGATGCCGTGAAGAAGTGTGAGTCCTTGGAACGCGACATTTCGGCTCAAGAGGCCGAACTCACCAAGGCTCGCGAAAGCGCACAAGAGGCCCGGGCCGAAGCCCAAAACGCCCTCCAGGAGATCCAACAGGCCAACAAAATCGCCGTGGGTAAGGCTTTTATTATGCAAAGCAAGTATGTGAAAAAGAGGTATCTCTTACTGACCCGGATTTGGAGTTCTCTAGGGGCGTTTGCGGATCTGCCGCGCAGTATTTCTGACGTTGCGGAATTCTTCCGAGCCGAAGAGGGGAGCTCAACGGAGAAGCTGTTCTGGTTGCAATACCTTGCGCCAGAACATCCGGTGCCCTATAGCGACCAGCTGAAACCGCTGGTCGAGCTGCATAGGGTGGCCGAACTAGCCATGAAGGATTTAATAATCCGGCTGTGGCCTGCCGAAGCTATACCCGGCAGCTACTTCGGGCTCGTGAAGCGGCTGGTCAACGCCTGCCCCCGGCTTGACGTTATCAAGCGGTCGGTCTGTATCGAGGGCGCGCGCATGGCCTTCGCCCGGGTCAAGGTGTGGTGGGCGAATATGGACGTCGTCAAGCTTGTGACCGAGGGTCCGCCCGAGGGCAAGGAGCACCGCACGCCCGAACTATATTTTGACAATGTCCTGGAAGGATCCCGCATTGTGGCGGCACAGTGCGCCAAAGATGTAACCTTTGAATGAGTACATTTGTACTATCTTGCCCTGTATTATGGAACAAGTTAATTTATGTAAGATAAATGTTTGTTTAATACTTTACTCCTGTGCGGCCGTGTTTATGAAATTCTGAGAGTTGGCCGGTCGTCGGCTTCAGCCCCCACATAGATAGTACAGGGGTGTTTGGGATGGAATCTAAACACTCTTTATCCAATTGTTTGGTCCGTGAAGGAGGTGTTTAGCGCAACGAACCAGGCAATCGGACTATGTGGCTTTATCACCCTCACTTAGCCATAGGAGTTTGACAATGAAAATTTAGGCGCAGTCCCTAGTATCCAAACTAGGGTGCTGTAAACACCTGATCGGGCAAGAACCGATCCCTCACATAATGCGGAAAAAATCGCTAAAGATTTGAAACCTCCGAAGAGCTGACCGGCTCTCGCCGCATCATGACAGTCAATTTTTGGCTTTCTCGACTGAGGTGCTCATCCGGATAAACCAGGACACAATCGCAGTAGTTCTCCCTTTACTACCCTAGCCGATATAGCGGAACATAAGGTAGTAAGCACAGGAGCCGGGCAACCCAACTATTGACCAAAGACATGATTCGGAGCCAATGCATATAATGCTAAATTCGGGGTGCCGAACTATTGTTATGAAAGGTGTTCGGACTTTGTTGCCGTATTATGGGTCGCAATGAAGCCCCTGGCAGATTAAAGCGTACCAAGGTGTACGTGCGCAACTTTGAGAAGATTACGAAAGAAGAGAAAAAAAGGGAAGGGAATAGTAAGCTAATGTTGGGGAACGCAGTAATTTCAAAAAAATTCCTACGCACACGCAAGATCATGGTGATGCATAGCAACGAGCGGGAGAGTGTTGTCCAAGTACCCTCGTAGAGCGTAAGCGGAAGCGTTTTATCAACGCGGTTGATGTAGTCGTATGTCTTCACGATCCGACCGATCCAAGTACCGAACGCACGGCACCTCCGAGTTCAGCACACGTTCAGCTCGATGACGTCCCACGAACTCATGATCCAGCAGAGTGTCGAGGGAGAGTTTCGTCAGCACGACGGCGTGATGATGAAGCTACCGGCGCAAGGCTCCGCCTAAGCACTGCAACGATATGACCGAGGTGGATTATGGTGGAGGGGGCACCGCACACGGCTAAGAGATCAATGATCAACTTGTGTGTCTATGGGGTGCCTCCTCCCCCGTATATAAAGGAGTGGAGGAGGGGAGGGCCGGCCCTTTACTATGGCGCGCCCTGGGGAGTCCTACTCCCACCGGGAGTAGGATTGCCCCCCTTCCAAGTAGTAGGAGTAGGAGAGAAGGAAGGGGAAGAGAGAAGAGAAGGAAGGAGGGGGCGCCGCCCCTCCCCCTAGTCCAATTCAGACTAGACCTTGGGGGGGGCGCACGACCTGCCCTAGGCAGCCCCTCTCTCTCTCCCCTAAAGCCCAATAAGGCCCATATACTCCCCGGCGAATTCCCGTAACTCTCCGGTACTCTGATAAATACCCGAACCACTCAGAACCTTTCCGATGTCCGAATATAGCCTTCCAATATATCGATCTTTACGTATCGAACATTTCGAGACTCCTCGTCATGTCCCTGATCTCATCCGTGACTCCGAAAAACCTTCGGTACGTCAAAACACATAAACTCATAATACCGATCGTCACCGAACGTTAAGCGTGCGGACCCTACGGGTTCGAGAACTATGTAGACATGACCGAGACACGTCTCCGGTCAATAACCAATAGCGGAACTTGGATGCTCATATTGGCTCCTACATATTCTATGAAGATCTTTATCGGTCAAACCGCATAACAACATACGTTGTTCCTTTGTCATCGGTATGTTACTTGGCCGAGATTTGATCGTCGGTATCTCAATACCTAGTTCAATATCGTTACCGGCAAGTCTCTTTCCTCGTTCCATAATGCATCATCCCGCAACTAACTCATTAGTCACATTGCTTGCAAGCCTTATAGTGATGTGCATTACCGAGAGGGCCTAGAGATACCTCTCCGACAATCGGAGTGACACATCCTAATCTCGATCTACGCCAACTCAACAAGTACCATCGGAGACACCTGTAGAGCACCTTTATAATCACCTAGTTACGTTGTGACGTTTGGTAGCACACAAAGTGTTGCTCCGGTATTCGGGAGCTGCATAATCTCATAGTTATAGGAACATGTATAAGTCATGAAGAAAGCAATAGCAACATACTAAACGATCAAGTGCTAAGCTAACGGAATGGGTTAAGTCAATCACATCATTCTCTAATGATGTGATCCCGTTAATCAAATGACAACTCATCTCTATGGCTAGGAAACTTAACCATCTTTGATTCAACAAGCTAGTCAAGTAGAGGCATACTAGTGACGCTCTGTTTGTCTATGTATTCACACATGTACTAAGTTTCCGGTTAATACAATTCTAGCATGAATAATAAACATTTATCATGGTATAAGGAAATATAAATAACAACTTTATTATTGCCTCTAGAGCATATTTCCTTCAGTCTCCCACTTACACTAGAGTCACTAATCTAGTTCACATCGCCATGTGATTTAACACCAATTGTTCACATCACCATGTGATTAATATCCATAGTTCACATCGCCATGTGGCCAACACTCAAAGGATTTACTAGAGTCAGTAATCTAGTTCACATCGCCATGTGATTAACACCCAAAGAGTACTAAGGTGTGATCATGTTTTGCTTGTGAGAGAAGTTTAGTCAATGGTTCTGCCAAATTCAGATCCGTATGTATTTTGCAAATTTCTATGTCTACAATGCTCTGCACGGAGCTACTTTAGCTAATTGCTCCTACTTTCAATATGTATCCAGATTGAGACTTAGAGTCATCTGGATCAGTGTCAAAACTTGCATCAACGTAATCCTTTACGACGAACCTTTTGTCACCTCCATAATAGAGAAACATATCCTTATTCCAATAAGGACAATTTTGGCCGTTGTTCAGTGATCTACTCCTAGATCACTATTGTACTCCCTTGCCAAACTCAGTGTAGGGTATACAATAGATCTGGTACACAGCATGGCATACTTTATAGAACCTATGGCTGAGGCATAGGTAATGACTTTCATTCTCTTTCTATCTTCTGTCGTGGTCGGGTTTTGAGTCTCACTCAACTTCACACCTAGCAACACAGGGCAGTTTACCATGGCTTGATGTTCTAGTTGTCATGCTAAAGCCGTTGATAGCTACTTCGCTTGACGAGGCAAGAACTCCTTCTTTGACTGTTCCATTTTGAACTACTTCAAAATCTTGTCAAGGTATGTATTCATTAAAAAAACTTATCAAGTGTTTTGATCTATCTCTATAGATCTTGATGCTTAATATGTAAGCAGCTTTCACCGAGGTCTTTCTTTGAAAAACTCCTTTCAAACACTCCTTTGTGCTTTCCAGAAAAATTCTACATCATTTCCGATCGACAATATGTCATTGACATATACTTATCAGAAAGGTTGTAGTGCTCCCACTCACTTTCTTGCAAATACAGGCTTCACCGCAAGTCTGTATAAAACTATATGCTTTGATCAACTTATCAAAGTGTATATTCCAACTCCGAGATGCTTGCACCAGTCCATAGATGGATCGCTGGAGCTTGCACATTTTGTTAGCACCTTTAGGATTGACAAAACCTTCTGGTTGCATCATATACAACTCTTCTTTAATAAATCCATTAAGGAATGCAGTTTTGTTATCCATTTGCCAGATTTCATAAAATGCGGCAATTGTTAACATGATTCGGACAGACTTTTAAGCATCGATACAAGTGAGAAAATCTCATCGTAGTCAACACCTTGAACTTGTCGAAAACAGTTTTGCGGCAATTCGAGCTTTGTAGATAGTAACACTACTATAAGCGTCTGTCTTCCTCTTGAAGATCCATTTATTCTCTATTGATTGCCGATCATCGGGTAAATCAACCAAAGTCCATACTTTGTTCTCATACATGGATCCCATCTCAGATTTCATGGCCTCAAGCCATTTCACGGAATCTGGGCTCATCAACGCTTCCTCATAGTTCGTAGGTTCGTCATGGTCAAGTAACATGACCTCCAGAACAGAATTACCGTACCACTCTGGTGCGGATCTTACTCTGGTTCACCTATGAGGTTGAGTAGTAACTTGATCTGAAGTTTCATGATCATCATCATTGACTTCCTCACTAATTGGTGTAGGCTTCACTGGAACTGATTTTTGTGATGAACTACTTTCCAATTTGGGAGAAGGTACAATTACCTCATCAAGTTCTACTTTCCTTCCACTCACTTCTTTCGAGAGAAACTCCTTCTCTAGAAAGGATCCATTTTTTAGCAACGAATATCTTGCCTTCAGATCTGTGATAGAACGTATACCCAACAGTCTCCTTTGGGTATCCTATGAAGATGCACTTCTCCGATTTGGGTTTGAGCTTATCAGGCTAAAACTTTTTCACATAAGAATCGCAACCCCAAACTTTAAGAAACGACAACTTTGGTTTCTTGCCAAACCACAGTTCATACGGTGTCGTCTCAACGGATTTAGATGGTGCCCTATCTAACGTGAATGCAGCTGTCTCTAATGCACAACCCCAAAATGATATTGGTAAATCGGTAAGAGACATCATAGATTGCACCATATCTAATAAAGTGCGGTTACGATGTTCGGACACACCATTACGCCGTGGTGTTCCAGGTGGCGTGAGTTGCGAAACTATTCCACATTGTTTCAAATGAAGACCAAACTCATAACTCAAATATTCACCTCCACGATCAGATCGTAGAAACTTTATTTTCTTGTTACGATGATTTTCCACTTCACTCTGAAATTCTTTGAACTTTTCAAATGTTTCAGACTTATTTTTCATCAAGTAGATATACCCATATCTGCTCAAATCATCTGTGAAGGTCAGAAAATAACGATACCCGCCGCGAGCCTCAACACTCATTGGACCGCATACATCAGTATGTATTATTTCCAATAAGTCAGTTGCTCGCTCCATTGTTCCAGAGAACGAAGTCTTAGTCATCTTTCCCATGAGGCATGGTTCGCAAGCATCAAGTGATTCATAATCAAGTGATTCCAAAAGCCCATCAGCATGGAGTTTCTTCATGCGCTTTACACCGATATGACCTAAACGGCAGTGCCACAAATAAGTTGCACTATCATTATTAACTTTGCACCTTTTGGCTTCAATATTACGAATATGTGTATCACTACGATCGAGATTCAATAAACCATTTATATTGAGTGTATGACCGCAGAAGGTTTTATTCATGTAAATAGAACAACAATTATTCTTTGACTTAAATGAATAACCGTATTGCAATAAACATGATCCAATCATATTCATGCTCAACGCAAACACCAAATAACATTTATTTTAGGTTCAACACTAATCCCAAAGGTAAAGGGAGTGTGCGATGGTGATCTTATCAACCTTGGAATCACTTCCAACACACATCATCACCTCGCCCTTAACTAGTCTCTGTTTATTTTGCAACTCCTGTTTCGAGTTACTACTCTTAGCAACTGAACTAGTATCAAATACTGAGAGGTTGCTATAAACACTAGTAAAGTACACATCAATAACATGTATATCAAATATACCTTTGTTCACTTTGCCATCCTTCTTATCCACCAAGTATCTAGGGTAGTTCCACTTCCAGTGACCATATCCTTTGCAGTATAAGCACTCAGTTCCAGGCTTAGGTCCAGACTTTGGCTTCTTCACTTGAGCAGCAACTTGCTTGCCGTTCTTCTTGAAGTTCCCCTTCTTCCCTTGGCCCTTTTTCTTGAAACTAGTGGTCTTGTTAACCATCAACACTTGATGCTTCTCTTGATTTCTACCTTCGCCAATTTTAGCATCGCGAAGAGCTTGGTAATTGTTTTCATCATCCCTTGCATATTACAGTTCATCACGAAGTTCTAGTAACTTGGTGATAGTGACAAGAGAACTTTGTCAGTTACTATCTTATCTGGAAGATTAACTCCCACTTGATTCAACCAATTGTAGTACCTAGACAGTCTGAGCACATGCTCACTAGTTGAGCTACTCTCCTCCATCTTGTAAGCAAAGTACTGTTAGAGGTCTCATACCTCTCGACACGGGCATGAGTATGAAATACCAATTTTAACTCTTGGAACATCTTATATGCTCCGTGGTGTTCAAAACATTCTTGAAGTCCCGGTTCTAAGCCGTAAAGCATGGTGCACTAAACTATCAAGTAGTCATCATACTGAGCTTTTGTCAAAACGTTCATAACGTCTGCATCTGCTCCTACAATAGGTCTGTCACCTAGCGGTGCATCAAGGACATAATTCTTCTGTGTAGCAATGAGGATAATCCTTAGATCACGGACCAAGTCCGCATCATTGCTACTATCATCTTTCAACTTATTTTTCTCTAGGAACATATCAAAAATAAACGGGGAGCTACATCACGAGCTATTGATCTACAACATAGTTATGCAAATACTATCAGGACTAAGTTCATGATAAATTAAAGTTCAATTAATCACATTACTTAAGAACTCCCACTTAGATAGACATCCTTCTAATAATCTAAGTGATCACTTGATCCAAATCAACTAAACCATGTCCGATCATCACGTGAGATGGAGTAGTTTTCAATGGTGAACATCACTATGTTGATCATATCTACTATATGATTCATGCTCAACCTTTTGGTCTCAAGTGTTCCGAGGCCATATCTGCATATGCTAGGCTCGTCAAGTTTAACCCGAGTATTCTGTGTGTGCAAAACTGGCTTGCACCCGTTGTATGTGACCGTAGAGCTTATCACACCCGATCATCACGTGGTGTCTCAGCACGAACAAATGTAGCAACGGTGCATACTCAGAGAGAACACTTATACCTTGAAATTTTGGTAAGGGATCATCTCATAATGCTACCATCGTACTAAGCAAAATAAGATGCATAAAGGATAAACATCACATGCAATCAATATAAGTGATATGATATGGCCATCAACATCTTGTGCCTTCGATCTCCATCTCCAAAGCACCGTCATGATCACCATCGTCACCGGCGCGACACCTTGATCTCCATCGTAGCATCGTTGTCGTCTCGCCAACTATTGCTTCTATGACTATCGCTACCGCTTAGTGATAAAGTAAAACAATTACATGGCGATTGCATTTCATACAATAAAGCGACAACCATATGGCTCCTGCCAATTGCCGATAACTCCGTTACAAAACATGATCATCTCATACAATAAAATTTAGCATCATGTCTTGACCATATCACATCACAACATGCCCTTCAAAAACAAGTTAGACGTCCTCTACTTTGTTGTTGCAAGTTTTACGTGGCTGCTACTGGCTGAGCAAGAACCGTTCTTACCTACGCATCAAAACCACAACGATATTTCATCAAGTATGTGCTGTTGGACCGGGCATAGCCACACTCGATTCACCTAAAGTTGGAGAAACTGACACCCGCCAGCCACCTGTGTGCGAAGCATGTCGGTAGAACCAGTCTCGCGTAAGCGTACGCGTAATGTCGGTCCGGGCCGCTTCATCCAACAATACAGCCGAATCAAAGTATGACATGCTGGTAAGCAGTATGACTAGTATCGCCCACAACTCACTTGTGTTCTACTCGTGCATATAACATCTACGCATAAACCTGGCTCGGATGCCACTGTTGGGGAACGCAGTAATTTCAAAAAAAATTCCTACGCACACGCAAGATCATGGTGATGCATAGCAACGAGCGGGAGAGTGTTGTCCACGTACCCTCGTAGACCATAAGCGGAAGCGTTTTATCAATGCGGTTGATGTAGTCGTACGTCTTCACGATACAACCGATCCAAGTACCAAACGCACGGCACCTCCGAGTTCAGCACACATTCAGCTCGATGACGTCCCACGAACTCACGATCCAGCAGAGTGTCGAGGGAGAGTTTCGTCAGCACGACGGTGTGATGACGGTGATGATGAAGCTACCGGCGCAGGGCCTCGCCTAAGCACTGCAATGATATGACCGAGTTGGATTATGGTGGAGGGGGGCACCGCACACAGCTAAGAGATCAATGATCAACTTGTGTGTCTATGGGGTGCCCCCCTCCCCGGTATATAAAGGAGTGGAGGAGGGGAGGGCCGACCCTTTACTATGGCGTGCCCTGGGGAGTCCTACTCCCACCGGGAGTAGGATTGCCCCCCTTCCAAGTAGTAGGAGTAGGAGAGAAGGAAGGGGAAGAGAGAAGAGAAGGAAGGAGGGGGCGCTGCCCCTCCCCCTAGTCCAATTCGGACTAGGCCTTGGGGGGCGCGCGGCCTGCCCTAGGCAGCCCCTCTCTCTCTCCCCTCAAGCCTAATAAGGCCCATATACTCCCCGGTGAATTCCCCTAACTCTTCGGTACTCCGATAAATACCTGAACCACTCAGAACCTTTCCGATGTCCGAGTATAGCCTTCCAATATATCGATCTTTACGTCTCGAACATTTCAAGACTCCTGTCATGTCCCTGATCTCATCCGGGACTCCGAACAACCTTCGGTACATCAAAACACATAAACTCATAATACCGATCGTCACCGAACGTTAAGCGTGTGGACCCTACGGGTTCGAGAACTATGTAGACATGACCGAGACACGTCTCCGGTCAATAACCAATAGCGGAACCTGGATGCTCATATTGGCTCCTACATATTCTACGAAGATCTTTATCGGTCAAACCGCATAACAACATACATTGTTCCCTTTGTCATCGGTATGTTACTTGCCCGAGATTTGATCGTCGGTATCTCAATACCTAGTTCAATCTCGTTACCGGCAAGTCTCTTTACTCGTTCCGTAATGCATCATGCTGCAACTAACTCATTAGTCACATTGCTTGCAAGGCTTATAGTGATGTGCATTACCGAGAGGGCCCATAGACACCTCTCCGACAATCGGAGTGACAAATCCTAATATCGATCTATGCCAACTCAACAAGTACCATCGGAGACACCTGTAGAGCACCTTTATAATCACCCAGTTACGTTGTGACGTTTGGTAGCACACAAAGTGTTGCTCCGGTATTTGGGAGTTGCATAATCTCATAGTTATAGGAACATGTATAAGTCATGAAGAAAGCAATAGCAACATACTAAACGATCAAGTGCTAAGATAACGGAATGGGTCAAGTCAATCACATCATTCTCTAATGATGTGATCCCATTAATCAAATGACAACTCATGTCTATGGCTAGGAAACTTAACCATCTTTGATTCAACGAGCTAGACAAGTAGAGGCATACTAGTGACACTCTGTTTGTCTATGTATTCACACATGTACTAAGTTTCTGGTTAATACAATTCTAGCATGAATAATAAACATTTATCATGATATAAGGAAATATAAATAACAACTTTATTATTGCCTCTAGAGCATATTTCCTTCAGCTAATGCCGTAGATGTTGGGCCGCAAGCTGTTTCCATTATAGTTTGATTAATACGTCAAAGCGTATTCGTACAGGTGGTGCAATGAGCAACCGGGCTATTTAACATGCCACTACCAAGGGAGAGCTGCGTGCGGGCCCTGAAAACAGGTAGAGTGATCGTTAAAGAGACCACCTAAAATTCCCTTGTATGCCAGTGCTTCTTGCCACCTTGGTGTATTCGTCCTGTCGAGAGGACCAATGATCAGGTCGTCAGAAGAAGCCTGCATAAAAAACTTGAAGGGGTAAAAAGGAAAAATTGAAAGTATGTGTGTCCGGGGGCGGTCGAGCCGTAGTGTGGATCACAAGCTAGTTATGCCTCCGTCTATGCCCATGGTATTTTGAGTGTGTAATTATGTACGCGCGGTATGAATGCCGCCACTTTGTTGGGACTGGGACGGAGGCCAAATTGCTAATCGAGCTCTTGACGAGCTGCGCTGTCCTGCTGCAGAGTAGTCCGGACTTGTTTGACAGTGTCTGGGAGTTGGGCCGATGAATTAAGGTTCTGCTTGAGAAGGCCGCTCTGTACTTCTGCTGCTAACGCAGCGGTGTGCTCCTCTGTATGGAGGGAGCGTTCCGTATTTCCGTTGACTGTTATGACGCCACGTGGTCCGGGCATCTTGAGCTTAAGATAAGCGTAGTGTGGCACCGTGTTGAAGCGCACAAATGCAGTTCGTCCCAACAGTGCATGATAGCCGCTGCGAAAGGGGACGATATCGAAGATCAACTCTTCGCTTCGGAAGTTTTCCAGAGATCCGAAGACAACCTCTATTGTGATTGAGCCCGTACAGCGAGCTTCTACGCCTGGTATGACTCCTTTAAAGGTAGTTTCGGTGGGCTTGATCCTTGAGGGATTAATGCCCATTTTCCGCACTGTATCCTGATAGAGCAGGTTGAGGCTGCTGCCACCGTCCATGAGGACTCGCGTCAGGTGGAATCCATCAATTATTGGGTTGAGGACTAGTGCGGCTAAACCGCCATGACGGATACTGGTCGGATGGTCTCTGCGATCAAAGGTGATCTGACAGGAAGACCATGGATTGAATTTTGGGGCGACTGGCTCCATAGCATAGACGTCCCTGAGTGCGCGCTTGCCTTCCCTCTTGGGGATGTGGGTAGCGTATATCATGTTCACCGTTTTGACCTGAAGGGAAACTTCTTTTGTCCCACTATGTTTGGTGGCCGAGGCTCCTCGTCATCGTCCTTGCTTTGCGACCCCTTCTCCTTGTTCTCGGTATTTAACTTGCCGGCCTGTTTGAAAACCCAACAATCTCTGTTGGTGTGTGATAGAGGCGAGGTGTCCAATTTTTCGATGAGATGATAACTATCGATTTGGTGGAGTAGACTTTGACGATCCGACTGCAAACGTGCACGACGTTGCACCTTAGCAATCGCTAAAGCAATCTCCTGAGGTTATTGACCACGCAGGAGCACGATCAAGCTGACCACGAAGGTCTATTCCTGCAAGCAATCGAAGAACTAGCAAGAATATGATAAAAACAATCTGAATATTGCAAATATGTATGAAGTATTGATAAAGGTGGGGATCCGAAAGCGGTCTTGGTCTGGTCATTGGACACAAACGAAGTACACGAAGTTGCAATGGCTAACTTTTAACTAAACAAATCCCCAGGAAAAAGCTACTAGTGTTGGAATTTGCTAGTGGGCTTTTGGCCCAAAGCCCAACTAAAATTCTGAAATTCTCTTGGCCCATTCATGCACACATGTGAGTGGAGTGAGTGAGGCTAAATTTTAGTCCCACCTCATAAGTTGAGAGAGAGCTGCACCTCTTTATAAGGTGAGCTCTTCTACCACTTGTATGAGCATGAGAAGAGGAGACCTACACGCGCGTCCTCCTCCTCGCTCGCCTCGCCACGCCACGCCTCGTCACGACGCGCCGCGGGTTGCGGGATTGAGCCGAGCCGAGGACAGAGCTATGCACGTTGTCTATATTTTTGCTGTTCGGGAAAAATTAATGAGTCATTAATTAATAATCAACGGACGCATTAATTACTGAACCGTTTCCGATTCTTTTGGATCATGACGACTCGGACGTGGGGTTTACTCCCACGACCTACCCGGCCCGCACTATATAGTCAGGCAGACGTCTACCCTAGCCGCTGCCGCTTCGTATGGTTTCTCACCACCGTTCCTGATCATTGCACCGCCAAGCAAGTCTTCTCCATCCCTCCTTCCGGCGTGCACCGGGAGAAGGGACAGCAGGCCTCCGGAACCCCGCCTCTCATGATCCTGTATGGGAGAGGGGCGATCAGGTTTTTGGGGAGCGCACTCGCGCGACTGCTGGTAGGGACGACTTCGCGAACGATGACTTCTCCCCCGGCCTCGGAAACCTCATCCTCGATGACATGGGCGACAACGTCAACGCCGGCGGTGCTGCTCCCGCTGCACCGTATGTGAATATATCCTTCCTGTTCGAGATTGTGGTAGAATTCATGCTTCTAGTATGTGCCCTAGATGTGATCTGTTCATCTACTATGCTAGTTCGCATGATTAGTTTAATCTCTACTATTGTTGTCATGATCTATTTCCTATTTATTCAGATTAAATCTCGTAGTAATTTGCTCATATTTCCAACAATCCAAAAACCTGATCATAGGCAATTTACTCCGAGTGGTTTTGCTGCGCATCTGAAGCCGTCTGCCTTTAAGGGGGCGCAATATAAGAGGTGGCGCACGAGAGCAGTCTACTGGTTTCAGACCATGGGCTGCTATGACGCCACCAAGGGGAAGCCTGAGGGCGATCTTAATCCAGCACAGCTGGAAGCTTTTGAGAAGATCGATACTCTCTTTAAAGGCGCTCTTCTGAGTGTTCTTGATGACTCCATTGTGGATTCATATATGTTGTTTGACAACGGCAAGGACATGTGGGCTGCGCTCGAGGCCAAGTTTGGTGCCTCGGACGCCGGCAGCGAGTTGTACGTCATGGAGCAATTCTATGACTACAAGATGACTGATGAGCGCTCTGTTGTACAGCAGGCTCATGAGGTATAGTCGCTCGCAAAAGAACTTGAGTACTTCAAGTGTGTGTTGCCGGACAAATTTGTTGCCGGAGGCATCATTGCCAAGCTTCCACCTTCGTGGAACAATTTTGCTACTTCCCTGAAACACAAGAGACATGAGCTTTCCGTTGCGGATCTCTTTGGTACTCTTGATGTTGAAGAGAAGGCGAGAGCAAAGGACACACGTGCTCGAGTTGCTGAGGGAGCTTCTAGTGCCCACATGGTACAGAAGAGGAACTTCCTTCCCAACAAGTTCCAAAATAACAAGAAAAAAACTCAGGGCAAAGGCAAGTTTGATACAAAGAACAAGCCGTCACATTCTACCAACTTCAAGAAGAATTCTAATAAGAAGGGGAAGGGACTTTGCCATGTCTGCGGTGATCCTAATCACTGGGCTCCGAAGTGTCCTAACCGCTTTGAGGAGCGCGAACATGAGAAGAGCGGCAAGTCCGCTAATGTTGTCATCGGTGATACTAATATGAAGGATTCTGGGTACGGTATTCTTCCTACCATCCTTTCAGTATTTCAATCTCCTGATTGGTTAATTGACACCGGTGCCAATGTACATGTTTGTGCTGATGCCTCCATGTTTTCTTCTTACCGGGTCACAGGGACTTCTCCCGTGCTGATGGGGAACGAGTCACATGCCATCGTTCGAGGTGTTGGTACGGTCGATCTGAAGTTTACTTCGGGGAAGACCGTGCGTCTAAAGAACGTTCATCACGTGTCGTCCATCAATAAAAATCTCGTTAGCGGTTCCCGTTTATGTCGAGATGGTTTTAAGTTGGTTTTGGAATCCAATAAAGTTGTAATTTCTAAGTGTGGACAATTTATTGGAAAAGGCTATGAGTGCGGAGGCTTGTTCCGCCTATCCTTGTCAGATATTTGCACTAAAGTTATTAATAATGTTTGCCACAATAATGAGTCTGATATTTGGCATTCACGACTTTGTCATATTAACTTTGGTTGCATGACGCGGCTAGCCAATATGAATTTAATTCCAAAAATCTCTACTGTCAAAGGCTCCAAGTGCCAAGTATGTGTGCAAGCTAAGCAACCTCGCAAGTCCCATAAGACTGCTGAGGCAAGAGACTTGGCACCACTAGAGCTTATACATTCTGATCTTTGTGAGATGAATGGCGTGTTGACAAAAGGTGGAAAGAGATACTTCATGACGTTGATTGATGACTCCACTAGATATTGTTATGTGTATCTTCTGAAATCAAAAGATGAGGCTTTAACTTTCTTCAAAAACTATAAAGCTGAGGCAGAGAACCAACTTGATCGAAAAATTAAACGGCTTAGGTCCGATCGTGGTGGAGAGTATTTTTCCAATGAATTTGATTTGTTTTGTGTGGAACATGGTATAATCCATGAGAGGACGCCTCCCTACTCACCTCAGTCAAATGGGGTAGCCGAAAGAAAGAACCAAACTCTAACTGATATGGTTAACACCATGTTAGACACATCGGGTCTTTCCAAGGAATGGTGGGGGGAGGCGCTAATGACTGCGTGTCATATCCTAAACCGAGTTCCCACAAAGCATAAGACCATGACTCCTTTTGAGGAATGGGAAAGGAAAAGATTGAAACTCTCTTACCTACGTACTTGGGGTTGTTTGGCGAAAGTCAATATACCAATTCCCAAGAAGCGCAAGCTTGGACCGAAAACCGTGGATTGTGTTCTTCTGGGCTATGCTTTTCATAGCATTGGCTATAGATTTTTGATAATAAAATCTGAGGTATCCGACATGCATGTTGGTACGATTATGGAGTCGAATGATGCAACTTTCTTTGAGGACATATTTCCTGTGAAGGATATGTCGAGTTCATCAAATCAGGAGATACCTACTCCATCTAGTGAGGAACTCACTATAATTCCTGAACCCACCATTGCGATGGAACACGTTGAGAATCCTGTTCAGGGTGACAATGAAACTCCTATAAGGAGTAAGAGACAGAGGACTACAAAGTCCTTTGGTGATGATTTCATTGTGTACCTTGTGGATGACACACCTAGGACTATTTTAGAAGCCTATGCATCTCCTGATGCTGACTACTGGAAGGAAGCTGTTCGTAGCGAGATGGATTCCATCTTAGCTAACGGAACCTGGGATATCACTGACCGTCCTTATGGGTGCAAACCTGTTGGATGTAAGTGGGTGTTCAAGAAGAAGCTTAGACCTGATGGTACGATTGAAAAGTACAAGGCACGGCTTGTGGCTAAGGGTTATACCCAGAAAGAAGGTGAAGACTTCTTTGATACTTACTCACCCATGGCTAGACTGACCACAATTCGGGTGCTACTATCACTGGCTGCCTCACATGGTCTTCTCGTTCATCAAATGGACGTTAAGACGGCTTTCCTCAATGGAGAGTTGAAGGAGGAAATTTACATGGATCAGCAAGATGGTTTTGTAGTACCTGGTCAGGAAGGAAAGGTGTGCAAGTTATTAAAGTCTTTATATGGCCTTAAACAAGCTCCTAAGGAGTGGCATGAGAAGTTCGAAAGAACATTAACTGCTGCCGGCTTTGTAGTAAACGATGGTGACAAGTGTGTGTACTATCGCCATGGTGGGGGCGAAGGAGTTATTCTTTGTCTATATGTCGACGACATACAGATCTTTGGAACCAAACTTGATTTGATCAAGGAGGTTAAGGATTTCTTATCTCACTATTTTGAGATGAAGGATCTAGGAGTAGCTAATGTTATCTTAAACATCAAGCTATTGAGAGATGAGAATGGTGGGATCACACTGCTTCAGTCTCACTATGTGGAAAAGATCTTGAGTCGTTTTGGGTATAGCGACTGCACGCCTTCTCCAACTCCATATGATGCTAGTGTTCGAAAGAATCGACGGATTGCTAGAGATCAACTGAGATATTCTCTGATTATTGGCTCGCTTATGTATTTGGCGAGTGCCACGAGGCCTGACATCTCTTTTGCTGTGAGCAAGCTGAGTCGGTTTGTGTCAAGCCGGGAGATGATCATTGGCATGCGCTTGAGAGAGTTATGCGCTACTTGAAAGGCACTGCGAGCTATGGGATTCACTACACCGGGTATCCAAGGGTACTAGAGGGTTATAGTGACTCAAACTGGATATCTGATGCTGATGAGATTAAGGCCACAAGTGGTTATGTTTTTACACTTGGTGGTGGCGCTGTTTCCTGGAAGTCTTGCAAGCAGACCATCTTAACGAGGTCAACTATGGAAGCAGAACTCACAGCATTAGACACTGCCACTGTTGAAGCAGAGTGGCTTCGTGAGCTCTTGATGGACTTACCTATGGTTGAAAAACCAATACCCCCTATCCTGATGAATTGTGATAATCAAACTGTGATCATCAAGATAAACAGTTCTAAGGACAATATGAAGTCCTCAAGGCATGTGAAGAGGAGACTAAAATCTGTCAGAAAATTGAGGAACTCCAGAGTTATTACGTTGGATTATATCCAAACGTCGAAAAACTTGGCAGATCCCTTCACAAAGGGTCTATCACGTAACGTGATAGATAGTGCATCGATGGAGATGGGCTTGAGACCCACCGCATGAGTTGTCCATAGTGGTAACCCACTCTATGTGATCGGAGATCCCGTGAAGTAGAAGTGGGAGACAAGCTGTTGGTGAGCTGAAAGGAGAGTATTCCTATTTTAATTATCCCACTCCGTGAAGATGCAATACTCTCCTGATCTGCATGGCAGGTTGATATTTATCTTAATGTGTTCCAAGTGGCTTATTTGAGTAAGCAGAGATGTTGTCCTGCAGAGCATCTCCTGAGGAACACACCTATATGAATTCGACTGTTAACGTCGCAGTCTGTGGGAATTGGGTGTTCTCTAATAAATTCATGAAAGGCCCTGGAGTATGACGTATACGCTCCACCCACGGGGAAGCCTAGCGGCAGCCCAGTATCGGCCAATAATTTGTGTGAAACTAGTCTTGCAGAAAACTTGTAGTTCAAGGCATAGTCCACTATTCAAGTTGTGATCTAGTGTAGCATAAAAATCTAAGTGGAAGTTCAACTTCACAGTCTCCACTAAGCACCGGTATATAAACAATGTTTTGGAACCAAATGGTGAAATGTGCCAATAAGACTTTGTGGGGGATTGTTGGAATTTGCTAGTGGGCTTTTGGCCCAAAGCCCAACTAAAATTCTGAAATTCTCTTGGCCCATTCATGCACAAGTGTGAGTGGAGTGAGTGAGGCTAAAGTTTAGTCCCACCTCATAAGTTGAGAGAGAGCTGCACCTCTTTATAAGGTGAGCTCTTCTACCACTTGTATGAGCATGAGAAGAGGAGACCTACACGCGCGCTCCTCCTCCTCGCTCGCCTCGCCAGGCCACGCCTCGTCACGACGCACCGCGGGTTGCGGGATTGAGCCGAGCCGAGGACAAAGCTATGCACGTTGTCTATATTTTTGCTGTTCGGGAAAAATTAATGAGTCATTAATTAATAATCAACGGACGCGTTAATTACTGAACCGTTTTCGATTCTTTTGGATTGTGACGACTCGGACGTGGGGTTTACTCCCACGACCTACCCGGCCCGCACTATATAGTCAGGCAGACGTCTACCCTAGCCGCTGTCGCTTCGTATGGTTTCTCACCACCGTTCCAGATCATTGCGCCGCCAAGCAAGTCTTCTCCATCCCTCCTTCCGGCGTGCACCGGGAGAAGGGACAGCAGGCCTCCGGAACCCCGCTTCTCGTGATCCTGTAAGGGAGAGGGGCGATCAGGTTTTTGGGGAGCGCACTCGCGCGACTGCTAGCAGCGACGACTTCGCGAACGACGATTTCTTCCCCGACCTCGGCAACCTCATCCTCGACGACATGGGCGACAACGTCAACGCCGGCGGTGCTGCTCCCACTGCACCGTTTGTGATTCTATCCTTCCTGTTTGAGATCGTGGTAGAATTCATGCTTCTAGTATGTGCCCTAGATGTGATCTGTTCATCTACTATGCTAGTTCGCATGATTAGTTTAATCTCTAGTATTGCTGTCATGATCTATTTCCTATTTATTCGGATTAAATCTCGTAGTAATTTGCTCATATTTCCAACAACTAGATGGATCTACTTATATAGGAGCAAGGGGTGGTGGCCAAGGTGGTGTAAGGACGTCCCAAGGCAGCCTAAAACTAACCTTAGGTCGTACAAGGCTCATGGGCCCAAGTTGAGGTGATGCAACTCCTTTGGACTTGTTGTTTGACTCAGATTCTGCTGCACCGTCAGATTGTTTCGTCGATGTCTCAATGCCCCTGACGAATTTGAAGGTGAATCCAATTGGGTTGGAAAGAGCACGAAATCTAATTTCCAACAAAAAAAAGAATCACCCAATTTGGAGTTCGTATGAAAAAATTGTTGGCGTTTTGAGTCAGGTATGTTTGTGCAGTCCGAATCTGAATCCAGAACGTGAGAGACTTGGACTCTATCTTCTTTTGGCCCAAAAGTGACGTGAGAGGACTTTTTGAACAGAACATAAACTTCTCCTTTTCCTTATATTCATATGTGGCTTTTACAAATGTCCCATACACCTGCAATTAGACAAAACACAAAAGTGTGTGAAGTATTTTTGTTCTGGATAACATAAATAGATTATTGAATAGTTTGCACTAGAAATCACCTGACAAATATGAATGTATGCAATATTTTTTGTCGTATCCATGGTAGTCATGTCCTCATCATCCTCTCCTTCTTGAAAACAAAGCCGTCCTCGGCGTTGCTTAATCTGAAATGTGGCAAACAAAAGAGACAAGGTGTACATGTTGTATATATATATATGTCATCCATTTTTACTTCCCTTGATTTTTGCACATATGACACATGTATACATGAGTAACTTTCATAGATAATAAAATATAAAGTCAAAATATTATCATAAGTAGAAGGCATGAAAATATTGCAACTCATTTGCACATATAAGTGAAGCTCTTATTCATATCAAAAGATTGACAATATTCATCATTAAACCATCCCAACATTGGTGAATAAACCTTACGTGCATCAAATTTACATGCTACAACATGCTTAAATAAGAAAACATGCAATAAGTCATTTGACAAAGAATGATTACCAAGATTAGAGGTCATATCAAAATGATTAAACATTGGCACAATTATTTTAAAATGTATTTGACCCAAATCTGATCTATTTCCTGATTCACATGGTTCTTTGACATCAACAGTTAATTCAATGGCGCACTCAAAATTGTTGGTATTTCAGTTGTTTGATCACATGATGCATTCATGACAGTAACATTATTCTCTAAAATAGGTGGCATGCTCAAATCAATAGGTAACTCAACACATGATATATTTAAGTTAATTAGGCATGCATTGTTCTCATGTGAAGTTATATCATAAATACCTTTACTGTTACCTTGTCGCAAAGACGTAGCTGATGTAGGTATAGACAATGACAATGTACCATACACTTGAGATGATGTCGCACTCACAATCTGAGGTGTGGCTGCTCTAGTACGTGCAACGGTGGAGGTATCAACCGATGGTAGTGAGCATGAATTGAAATAGTAGTTGTTGTAGTCACTCAATGCATCCTCCTGTAACTGTCTCTCAAAGGTACAAGCACGAACATACATACCAGTAATGCAACGAGGAATATACTGAAATCTTGCCTGAATATCATGGTTCAAACCACCAAAAAATCTAGTCATTGTATCATCTGCAGATTCTTCTATGTCACAATGATGCATATAAAATTTGAACTCTTGGTAGTAAGCATGAACAGTGTTGTTGCCTTGTTTAAATTGTTCAAATTTGCGGAGCAATTCACGACGATAGTAAGGAGGGAAAATTGTTGTCTCATTACATCTTTCAAATCTTTCCAAGTTGTGGGTTGGTTATCAATGTTTTTCTTACAATGCACACTCCACCAAACAGAAGCAAAACTAGTAAATGCTCTTGTGGCAGCTCGTACTCGCTCAAGTTCAGAAAAGTCATGGTGACTAAAAACTTGTTCTACTTCAAGCTCCCAAGCTAGATAAATAGCAGGATTAAATCTACCCTCAAATGACGGTAAAAATATAACCTGACCATGTGCTTGTGTGTGTTGTGCCAACTCTCGTGATGGTGAAGATGTGTTCGTCGTCCAAGAACTTCTATCTCCGGAGGCTGTCATGATTAGTAGAAACAAGAAACAAAATTCGTAAATAATGTTCCTATGAACTACTAGGATGTGGTTGTAAAGTGCTCACAGTAAAGCAAATATCAATATCTTACAAGTTCCTACCATGCAGCAGGTGGTGACAGGCAACCAGCGGTGTCAAATAACTCCGAAGATTGTGTAAAGCGATTGCCAGAGGAATGTACGTATACATGGTGTAGAAATATGTGGATCTGGGTTGGCTATATATGGTAGCAAAAGATTAGCAATAATCAATTCAAAGATGCAATGTTGAATAAACGCTCAACGACGGTACTGTGCTGGTCCTAGGCTAGACCGAACTAGAGACGCGAGCCTAGAACACTAATGAGGTCACGACGTAGCACAACTAGCATCAATGAAGGATACTAAATAGCTCTGGACAGCAAGATATAAGTGAAGATCACAATGGCAGTAAAGATAATCATGAAAAACAACTGCCAAGCAGGATATACAACAGCTCTCTCTCCAACTTTCCTCTTGAAAAGTTTGAGCCAATTTTCTAATAACTTTTCTCAAGAATGGCACTGACCCAAGCTTTCAAACGCAAAAAGAATCACTCAATTCCGAGTTGATATGAGGAGTCAAAAAATTCTAAAACTGGCTTGAAAGCCTGGAATAAGCTGTGTTCGCGAACTTCAGAGGGCAAAAAGACCTATTTATAAGCCGACTTTGAGGTGCCAAATATTGAACTTGCTTCTGCAACTATTTAGATGCGGCTCGTCTCTACCTTTCATTTGAGTACTCGCGGAGGCAAAACGTACTTTGTATGAGGAAGTTATGCATGTTTTACTGAACAATGCACAAAAAAGATTTCAATCCGAATTCAACTACGAGATTGAGTCTAGATAGATCCGATTTTTGTTTTTTTTCTCTCTTTTTTCTCACACTTTTTTTTCTTTTTTCTTTCTCTAACTTTTTTTTCTCTCTTTTTTTTCTTTCTCCCTCTTTCCAAGACAAACTAGATAAGATGCAGATTGGATCAAGCGAAGATGTGAACGATCTCAACTATGATTGTGATAATGAACTATGGGTAGCACGTGGTGGAAATTCATGGATGGTGTGGTGGACAGCGGAAGGGATAACAATGCAGTAGCGACGTGACTAATGTGAACAGAACTCAAAACTCTAAACGAACTAGACACTAAGACCAGCAACTCGACACAACGATGCAACCGATAATTCAATGATGCAAACAATGAAAAGAAAATTGCAAAGGCTCAGACTGGCTAGGACAAAGGATGAATAGATCCACTACAAAAAAAATACACTTCCGTAATGATACGTGTTTGTCACAGTAGGTCGCGTTTTTTGTCATGCATGTACATCCATGACAAATTTATGACAGAATCAAGATAGTCATACCTGTCCTGTCGTAGAAGTGTTCCATGACATTACCAAAATTATCATCACGGAAGTGTCCACTTCCATGACGATAAATCGCGCGTCACAAAAGTGCTTTCGTCAAGGTTGACTGACATGTGGCATCCACCGTAACGGAACGCCGTTAAGCTATCGGGTCGGGTTTTGGATCCGATAACCCGTTAACAGCCCCGACCAATGGGGATTTTCCACGTGTAAAATCATCATTGGCTAGAGGAAACACGTGTCGGCTCATCGTTGGGACAGATGTCATCCACTCACTGGACAGAAGGCGCCTATGATACGTCGACACGTGGCACGGCCCAACAGTGGCCCATTCCTGTGAAAAGGCCGGCCCGTTTGACTTGGTCAAAAGGTGGCGGGCCGGCCCATGGAAAGCCTGTTAACGGCCTGTTCGCATATAGCCCATTTACAGCCCGCTAACCCAATGCCCATTACGCCCTATCCGAATTAGGCCCAGTAGCGTCATCTGGGCCATCCAATATGATTCCAGCCCGTTTTCACTTCTGGCCCATGTATAGCCCATGACGTCTTTCGGCCCATATGAGGCCCTTTGTAACTCTTGGCCCATTAGCGGCCCGTGCTGAAACTGGCCCGTAATGAACAGTGTATTACTTTACACCCATTAACGGCCCATGGTGAAACTGGCCCGTAATGAACAGTGTATCACTTTATACCCATTAACGGCCCGTTATTCCGTTGGGCCGTTTCTAGCCCAAGTTAACTTTCGGCCTTCTGAGGGCCCATTTATTCTTGGGCTCATTTGCAGCATTCGGTTACTTACGGCTCGTTACTGTCATTTTCTGCTTGTGGGCCAAATTCAGCCCGTCGTTACAGTCGGCCCGTTTGTGGACTGTTAGTCTGTTGGGCCATTTTCATAGCATCACCAAATACGGCCTATTAACGATGGCCCGTTATAGTCGACCCATGAACGGACGATTCCAACTCTAGCCCGTTTACGGCCATAATGCGGTCTGTTTGGCCAATCAATCATACGACCCGTATAAGGCCCATTGATGATACGGCCCGCAGAAGGCCCATTGTTTCTATGGCCCGTAGAAGGCCCATTGTTTCTACAGCCCGTAGAAGGCCCACTGTTTCTACGGCCAGTAGGAGGCCCAGTGTCACTACAGTAAATATTAGCCCATGGTTATTGTGGCCTAGTTTTAAAAATAGGTTATTGCAGCCACTAGCTAACCGCGGAAAAAGAACTGCAATGACTACAAGCAAACAAATAAACAAGACAACAAGGAAATAAATAAGCAAGCAACTAACGCTAGGCTATCACGGCTATTACACATATTACATCCACTGGGCATCAAAGTTCGCCACCAGTGCAAATATAGGGAACAAAACAGCATATCATATACACTGGTTGTCAAAGTTGGCGACCAACGCAAATAAACGCCGCAGCAAAACAAATCCAGAACTGAAACCACTTCAGAAGATCTCAAGAAACAATATCCTGGGTACCCATAATGCTGGCAAGATGCTTAGCAAGCTTATTAACTTTTTCTTGTTTGGCGCTTAAATCCTCCAGCGCTTGTTGTTGTACCAGAAAATATGCATCTGAATTCTGCAGGGACTTCCTCAGTCCTTCAGCTTCCTGTCGCAGCACATCTGATCGATGTCTTTCAACTTGAAGTTGAGACTCAAGAAGACGAACTGATTCAGGCAGCGAGTTTGAAGAGCTTGTGCCAGCAGTAGTGGCCAGTAACTCAAACACTACATCAAGACAGGACTTTTGGGTTCCCTCACTGTCGTCAAGATAGTTTTTATCAGCTTTCTTGGAGACCAACAGGGATGTCTCACTATCTTGAACCTTATATGCATTACTTCCTTTACCATTGGATAACGCGGTACTGTTCTCCAATATTTTGTCCGCATTCTAAAAGAGAAACAAGCAGACACATCACATGTTTACCATGTTGTATATGAAACTCATTTTGGTAAATGAGTTCAGTAGTAAAGTGGACAGGATAACAGCATGAAACAAACATATATCTATGTACCATGTTCACTTTATGGTCTATATCATTCTAGTTTTTGTTGCTAAATCAAGATAGAGACACGGTTCAAATAATATTTGTTCAAGACAAAGCAGAATAGACAGAATATAAGTGTGGGTAACTATAGAGCAATAACAACACTTGTAATGTGCATGACATGAGAACATAACTGTTTATTCAATTGAAACTGAAATCAACATAGAGCAGGTTACAACAGCAAACCAGTTAAGGAAACAGGTTTAAAACATACCTGTTGCGCCATTGGAGTTTCAATTCCATCCTTCAAATTTGAAAATAGTTGGTATGAGTAAATACAGTAATGCAAGAGCAAAGGAGTATGAACCATAGCTACAGAACCTGACCTGAGAACAAATCTTCTTCTCCTTTAAGCGTTGAGTTGGGATTCGGAGTGGTGGTCCTCGTGCTTTGGGCACTGTAGTTCCCTTACTAACTGCTCGTGTTTGGGTGCTCTGTGGTGGAGATGGTGCTGTGTCAACTGGAACTGGGTTACTATCTGCCGGGGTTGGGGTTAGAAGGGGTGTAGCTGGTTCTCTGTCCAACTGGGTAGGGGTACAATCTGCGAGAGTCTGGGTTATGTGTGGTGGATCTGGTCCTTGGGCAAGCACAACCATGGTTCTATCTGCATCAACTGGTAGCACTATCTTTTCTGAAGACCGTGTTGTTACTCCCTTAGATACTGCCATCACGCTCTCCAATTCAAATGGCTGATAAACAAGAAAAGTAATTGAAAGTATAGACATTGTATGATAGACAGGTGCAATGGATAGTGGGGAATAAAAGAGGGCATGAAATAATTCATATTTATGTTGTCTAACCAAACAGGATAGCATGACACAATTTCACATATATGATGGCTAACTAAACAGGATAGCATGACACAATTTCACATTATGATGGCTAACTAAAAAAGATGGAAAGACATAGTTCAAAATATGAGACTATGTAAACAGGATGACATGACATAACTATATAATGTGTTTATTAAATAGGTTGGCATGCCATAATTCACATACATTCACGGATAGAATGCCATAATTTAAAATATGATGACTGTAAACACTAAACAGGATGAGATGATATAACTATATGATGTCTTTATTAAATGGGTTGCCATGCCATAATTCAGATAGATGATGTGTATGTACTATGTAAACATGATGGCATGATATAATTCAAATATATGATTTATATAGTAAGCAAGTAAGCAGATGGCAATCCATATATGATGTAAAAACTAAGCAATGCAAGACAACATGCATGACATGGGTAATATAACCCTGCCAAGTTTGAGCATAGACCTCAGGGGGGAAATAGGACTGGTCATCAGTCTCTGAATCCTCCTCTGAGGAGCTCTCTGTAACCAGCAAGATGTCTGCTTCAGCAGGTAGCATTGTCTGCTCTGAATACCTTGTTTTCACTCCAGATACTTCCATCACCGCTTCAAATGGCTGATGCATAGGAAGAGTAGTTGAATATACAAACGTTGTCGACAAATGGAACACGTAATACAAAAAAATGATAGCATGATATAATTCACATACATGATGATTGGCTAAACAACATGGCATTGCATAATTCACATATATAATGCCTTTGCAACAAGATAGCATTGTATAATTCACATATATAATGTCTTGCAACAAGATGGCAATGCATAATTCACATATATGGTAATTAGACACTGAACAGGTGGCATTCACACAAAGCATGTCTAAACTAATCAAATGACATAGCAATGCGAGACACCATACGCACGATATGAGCAACATAACCCTGCCAAGTTAGAGCATACACCTCGGGGGGCAATAGGACTGGTCATCTGTCTCTGAATCCTCCTCCGAGGAGCTATCCGTAACCAGCGAGATATGCGCTTCGTCAGATAGCATAGTCTGCTCTGAAGACCTTGTTTTCACTCCAGAATTTGCCATCACCGTGTCAAATGGCTGATGCACACGAAGAGCAGTTGAATGTACTAACATTGTTGACAAATGTAATATGTAACGAAAAAAAGGATGGCCTGATATAATTTACATATAAGATGACTAGCTAAGCAGGATGGCATTGCAAAATTCACATATATGATGCCTAGCTAAACAAGATGGCGTTGCATAATTCACATAAACGATGAATAAACTAAACAGATGGCATTCACACAAAGGATGTCTAAACTAAGCAGATGACATATTTGATGTATAAAGTAAGCAATGCAAGACACCATATGCATGATATAACCAACATTAGCATGCCAAGTTAGAGCGAAGACCTCAGGGGGTAAATAGGAGTTGTCTTCTCCTTCTGAATCCACCTCAGAACAGATATCTTCCTCTCGATTACAATCCGAAATGCGTGGAGGGGGGCTGCCTTTGCGCCTACCATGGAGCGACGTCTGCATGAAATTTTATTGCCATGCAAGGCTCGTCTCTTTTGCTCTACATGTTCAGTTCCATTGTTTACAATAACTGTCATGCATAGGAATAAAACATAGTGAGATTATGTAAGGAGTGCATGCAGAAATCCAGAGTGATGGTAGCAACCTGTGGATAGACCCAAAACCAATAATAGCAGGCAGATAATGGCTTCAGTTAAAAAATACAGATAATGGCTTCTTTACTATTTGTTTCCCACCCAATATGAAACTCATAGTAGACACCGGAGATTAACCAGATAGTAGATAGATACTATTGATAGCGGCCCCGATATGTACCCCACAACCATTTAAAAACTCAAGTTTGACCATTAGTTTGGAGCTGACTCAGAGTCTAATCGGTGAACAGGACGATAAAGTAGCATGTAATATTAAGCGATGCATAACGTAAGCAGACACGAAAGAGTGCGACCTCTCTTGTGGACCCGTGTAGTCCTCGAGGTCATCTGCTTGGTTGATGATGGTAATGCAGTTTTCATGGCTGCCAGCGGCGGGGAAGAAGATCTGAGGCAGCGAAAGACAGTCTGGAGGCCGGATCCCTGCTGTGCTGGACCCTTCTGTCGTTGGAGCAGCCGAGATGGGGTGGACGACGGCGCAGCAGGAGCGGGACAAACCACGCAAGGTTTTCTTTGACAACTATCTGTAAGAGAAGTAATTCTGTAAGGGCTCATTTGAATTGGAGGATTCCAACAATGCAGGGATAGGAAATAGACAGGAATAGGATAGGAATGCACGTGCAAAACAGAGAATTTAAAAACACAGGATTTCTGCCAATCTGGGTGTTTGATTCACAACAATTGGAAGATCACAGGATGCAAAGAAGCATGGTGAGATTAAGTCAAACCACAAGAAAATGTACGGTTATAATGCTATTATGCTACTATCTCTTAGTCTTGTGCTTCATGAATAGGAATTTTAAAAGGAGGACAAGTGAAAATTAAAATTCCTACGTTTTTTCTTTCAAGGAGACACTAAAGGAACAAATCCGTGTGCTCAGTGGACAATATATATAACATGTAGAGTAAAAAAGAGATGCAACAAGTGTACAACCTCTTTGGCGAAGCCATGTCGATCTCAGCATGATTGGGTTGGCCGGTGAGGATGCTCCGGCTGACTTTGCTGTCGGAGGAGGGGAAGAAGATCTTAGGCGTCTGGAGATGGAGCCCGAGGTACTGCTCCGCTGTGATGGAGGGTTTCATCGTTGGAGGAGCTCTGGTGAGTTGTATGACGCCGAGGCTGAAGCGGGACAAGAGAGACAACGAACAACGTTAACCTGAGTGGAATTCTAATAGCATCTCCAATACATGACGTAAAATACATAACCACAAAGTGCTAGATGTAAAATTCATCAGCCGCTCATCTCTGAACTTAACTGTCGAAACTGAACTTAACTGTCGAAACTGAATTTTGCTATCGAAACTGAATGCACTAGCAAGGTGAGGCTACACGTCGGTCGACTGGCTTTTTCATCTCTGGTCAGTCGATTTTGCAGCCGTTGGATACGAAATCAAGGGCCTGCGGTTCATCTTCAACCTCCACCCCCCTGAGCCGCCAGCCACCACCGGCCAAACAGCAGCCCCTCGCCGCCCGCGGCCGGTGGTGCGCCGCCCCGCCCGCCCCGAAAACACTCCCCACCGCCGGTCCGCCGCCGCCCTGGCCATCCCTCTAGGCCCCCCCCCCGTGCCGAGCTTTTTCTCCGGCGATCCCCACGCCACCACCCCGCCAACGCCCCGCCACCGCCGGCGACCACCGCCCCCATCCTAAAC
>NC_057802.1:548754664-548952797 GCF_018294505.1 Triticum aestivum
GGCGAGCCCCCCCCACCCCCTGAAAATCGACTGACCCAAAAGTCGATTCAGTCGACTGAAGTGTAGCTAAATCGGAGCAGCATCGCAAGCAAGAGCAAGAGTGAGAGCAGCAGCGCGAGCAAGAGCAATAGCAAGAGCAGACCAGGCAGGGAACCGAGAGCAAGAGCAGAGCAGCAGCACGAGCGAGACCTAAAGCAGCAGTAGCTCCTACTGATGTGGACGTTGCCGCCGAGGGAACGACGCCGTGGAGGAAGTGGCCGGCGACGCCGCCGTGGATGGAGCCGCTCCGTGTCAGCTCGGGACTGAGCGTCGGCAGCACCGTGAGATTGAATCAAGAAGAAAATGCGGCGATTAGTGTACAACCTCTTTGGTGGCGCCGATTAGGCCGCAGCTTCATCCGAGGAAACGGTGATGATGATGCTCTTCCGGTGGTGCAGGTGAAGACGGCGGTGTGGGAATGGAGGTGGCGCGAAAGACGAGGGGAATGTCGGGGCAGCTCCTTGGAGGTGGAGGATGGGGTGGCTGAACCGGCGGGACGATGAGATCGACGACGGATCCTCATCCGGTACGGTGGATGAGGGACGTCGAGGTGTTGCTGTGGACGACGTCGTCGGGGAAGAGGCTCCGGTCGGGTGGCGGACGGAGCAGGGTGTGGGGTTTCCTCGCGGGTTTTCGCGGCCTTGGTGTACGAATGGGTGGGCGGATGGGATGGCAGTGGGAACCATGGCTTAGAGACGCACTTGTCTGAAATGTGGGGTAAGTTATGAAAGTACCCCCACCGATTTGAGGCGGTTCTTTCGGTTCAGGGGTACCACGGGCATTTCGCATGTCGGGATTTCACAGGAGGTGGGAGTTTTCGCGCGCGTTGTAATTTCGGAATAGCAAGGCGCGGGTTGAGATGGAGGGAGTTGTCAGAGCACAACGAGACAAAGATATATCTTAAATATTTCGGGCTAACAAGGCGCGGGTTGAAATTTCCGGACAAGCCTAACATGTACTGTACCAAATCAATGCGCACTACAAATGTCATTCAAAACTTTGAATTCATGTTATGTTCAATTAAAATATTTTGCTACGTGTATAATGCATGCAACCTACTACTCAAATGAACGTTTTAGTGCATTCCAAACGTATATACTACCGCTTCAATGTGAACTAAATTTGAATTCGTTTCTCTATTTGAATAAGATCTACAGTAATGATTGTTGTGAAGTCAAAGCATTTGAATTCGTTTCTCTGTTTTAATAAGATCTACAATCATCATTATTGTCAAGTTAAACCATCGTTTGTGTATTATCTTCACAGCACACCACATGATTAGTGTCGAGTTACATATGAACTATGTGTACTATATGAACTCGAACTAGATTTTTTGAATCCACTTTATTTTGATTTCAAATCACATTACATTTCTAGCTCTAGCTGGATCTTCATAATCTAAACCGTGTCTCATATGTATAATGTGTTTATCACATTATGTATGGTGCCCCGCCCCCTACGCCTACAAGTATTTAGATGTGAGTTGCAAACACCACACATTACCACAAATTCAAATAAAATGTGAGAATGTTCGATATATAGTATTGTTTAGATTGTTCGATATTTAGTTGTAAGCTGCAAACGCCACACATTATCACAAATTCAAATAAAATGTGAGATTGTTTGATGTATAGTATGGTTTAGATTGTTCGGCATTTAGCTGTGAGTTGCAAACGCCATGCATTATCACATTATGGTATAACATGTGCACAGCACGTGTATCACCGCTATATTCATGCATGCAATGTTTAAAACACTATGATCTCCTATTCAAATATATGAATCCGCTTTCATATCAAATTATGATCTTTGTTAGTCTCTTACACCCACACAATCCTCTAACCTTTGTAGCTACCACTTACTTTCTCTCGTGCATGCACACGCCCTCCTCGCCCTCCCCCTCCCTCGGCATTCTATCCACCGGGCACATTCATTTTTTTCTTTCGGTCGTTCTCCCAGAGTCTCCACAACTCCTTTCTGACACACACCGATCGATAAACCTCTCCAGCGATGCCTGCCTACAACATACACACACACCTTCAATCTCCTCCTTTATGTGTCCTTGCCTCGTGTAAACTCTCGCCCCTCTTTTCATCGATTTCACAACCGCACACTCCTCCCCCTATCTAGCTAGTAGTTGGGCCTCTCGCACCACCTCCTAGCTCCATTCTCTCTGTCTATCCGTCTCGCTGGGCCTTATTTGCCTCTAACAAATGGACGTACACCGACTGATCTCTCGCTATACATATAGCTAGCTAGGTCCTTATAACTCGTTTTTACCCACATGTCAATCGATCTACCTCATTAGTTGTGTCTCTCCCTTCCTCCGACAAACAACAATTGATCTACCGATCTAGTTAGGTTTGCTTACCAAACACATGGTTCCCCTTCATCATCCATGGATGCGTCCTGACAGATCTATCACGCACAGGCACACACAGAAACACATCCCCACTCTTACTGATAACATTGCAGTTCCACCCTCAGTTTGTCTAGTAGGCCTCTCCCACCATCTTCGAGAAGCAACTCCATCACCCATCCAGCACTCTACCCCTCTCCCTCCCTCTCCCTCCCTCTCTCTCTCTCCTCTCTCTCTCTCTCTGTCCCATCATATTTCCCGTCCTTCAGTTATGTATGGATGTCGACCGATCTCCCTCAAGACATAGCTGGGTCTGTCCTTCTCAACACATATACGAGTCGTTCTACCTCTATAGTTAGGCCTCTGCCTACCCCTCCCCCCCACACACACACCGATACATCGAGCGCTCTATTCATGCTCCCTGCCACACACAAACTTGACATGTGCCCTCTAACGTTCCGGTAGGCCAGTCGCCCTATATCTTTGACTTGCACACACACACAATTTCGATGGCTCTCTTCATCGATCTCGCACCCACCCACTTGATCCTCTCTTCGACTCTATCGATAGCTATGACCGCTCCCTCTCTTCTCGTGGATTGCCCGACCCTCTATGTATGATATGGATAGGCCTCCATTTCACACACATTGCATGCAAAATTTTGTTTGAGATGTCATCAACACATATTCCCACAAATAATTCACGAAATCAACCCCCCACCCCACCCCCACCCCAAAACAAAAAACACTCACGAACGCAGTTTGTATCTCTCACACACACCCACGTAGGTGGGGGATGTGCACGAAGAGAAGAGGTGCATGCACGGCGCACATACTCCCGTCTCTTTCCCAACCACTCCTGCGCGGGTACACGGTGGAGCTCATTTCTGTACGAAAAAGGCAGCCCACGTGGTAATTTGGCACGTGTACTGGTTGTCCACTTGGTGGAGGGAGGATCGTCTACCACGGGTGAACAAACAAATTGCGACTTGACGTGTTATGTTAAAAAAAGAGGCAAACCATGTGGGGCCTACCTTAGAGGCAAGGCTCTATACACTGGAGTACTTTTGATGTGTCTCGTCAACTCGCAGAATGAGGAGAAGCTTGCTTAGTACGCCGTCTCCCCCGCCCACGGGCGTGGTGGCTCGCAGGATGAGGTGAAGCTTGCTCCGCCTTACGCCCGCTCCCTCGCCCATGCGCGCGGTGGCTCGCAGGACGAGGAGAAAAATTTACCACTCCCTCCGTTTACTCCTCGTCCCTACTACCTTGGTTATAGAGATTATATCATATTGTTTGGAATATATGTCCTTTAGTAGATTTCAATATGAACTACTAGTACATACTCCAAACACTGATGTATATAGACGTATTTCAAGTGTAGATTCACTCATTTTGCTCCGTATGTAGCACTCTCCCTCGCCCCTCGACCCTCGCCCACGTGGTGGACGTGTAGCAATTCATTCGGTCTCATATAGCCAGAACGATATATACTGCACTACCATTATTGCTCGACTTCCCGAAGAGGCGAAGAGCCAATCGCAAGGTTAATATTTTGGAGATGCCAAGCGCAAGGTTATAGGAGAACGAGTAGTAGGTGCCGCGTCATTTATAAATATAGTTTTTTTTCTTCAGTGGCACGTACGCAATATGATAGGTTCATATGGAGAGAAAAGGAAACCGCTCCACTATATACATAGTCAGGACGGGCCAGCCTACACGGTTGCTTGCTGGGGTTGCTCTCTTCACACTCTCTCGCACAAAACGACTGTGGCCACATCTCTAACATCCCAGCGGATCACGTCCGCTTGGGGAAGGGGTGGATGCTTAGTGTAGATGCGGTGGCCGTCGCCGATGGCGAAAACCCACTGTCGGCACGTCCCGATCAGGGGTCCCCGTCGTTCTCTCTCACAAAGCCGGTGAGGTTTCCTTCGTCCCTTGCTCACTGCCGCGACGTGGGCAGTTGCCGCCTCCCGCCGCCCTCCTCAAGGTTGAGCTACGTCCCTCAGGTACAACTCCCTTTACAGTCGGCTTGCACCACTGCTCCAGCTGCCCACATCACTCCCTGTGGATATTTCTCTACTTCTTTGCCCCGCACATACCTCTACTGGCTTCTACGTACTGTATTTGTGATGAGTTTATGTTTGATCAACTAGTACCAGTAATCTTATTCTAATCACGCTTCTTCAATTTCTTTGCCACAGGGATGCTCATCTCGATTTTGGTGAAACTGCATAAAATGATCCGATGGTCAAAAGGTAGCAAACTTCATTTATTAGGAAGCTCGGACGTTGCCAGCAAATTGAAGCCTAGTCAGGGTTCACGGTTCAAGGGCTAGGGACTGCATGGATCGTTTTTTCTTTAGCTGCCTCTGTTCCAAAATAAGTGTCAACTTTAGTAGTAGTACAACTTTGTACTAAAGTTTGCACAAAGTTGAGACACTTATTTTGGAACGGAGGGAGTACATATTTGCTATGATCTGTCAATCATTGAGATGCAATAGCATGCATGTTAGTCTCCTTTGTATTTGATGAAATGTTGCAACGGGCAACCTTGGACGCAAGATACATGTAACAGAAGCTGGAAGCTTTATAGCATCGTACAAATTTATCTCGCTGATAAATTACAGTACGTACTATACTAGTACTTCCTCCGTTCCTAAATATATGTCTTTGTAGAGATTTCACCATGAATCACATGCGGATGTATATAGATGCATTTTAAGTGTAGATTCATTCATTTTGTTCCGTATGTAGTGGAATCTCTACAAACACTTATCCACTAGTAAGCCCCCACTACTAGGAATCCTCTATCCTCACCTTGAGCCACATCATCAAAATTGATGTAGCCGTTAGATGAAGTAAATCAGTCCATAATAGCCATCTGATCTAGACGTTGAGAGGCTCCGCACTAAGCCACATGCAAGCATGCAGAAATACCGTGGCACATGCATGTGAGTGGGTTTTAAATCACATCTACATGTAGCATGCAAGCATGCACCGGTAGCATGCATGTAAGTGAGCTTTTAAGTCCCATTAACATGTCAAAAATAAAAATATAATCCCATTATGCAGTAGGAGTTGGCTGATCTTTTTTCCTTACGTGGGATGATCTAAATGATGATGGGAGTTTATTTAGTTTGGCTACCACATTTGTCATGCAGTTATAGAGTTTTTTTTAGTTCTATGAAATCGATAATTTTGCGCAGGGAGATATACCGTTGTTCCGCGGCAATGCGCGGGGACTCATCTAGTAATATTTAGGAACGGAGGGAGTACTATGTAAAGAGTTAGGTGTCGCACGGTGATAGTGTGAGGTGGGCCATGTAATCACTGAGCCTGAGTGTTTTCACTACTCTTGCACGCCTCCGCTGTAAGAATGGAGAAAATTGTAATCTAGTAGTAGTACCTCCTTTCGCCGAAAGCGCGGGACATCTAGCAGTCCAACCACCTCAGTAATAAAGACCAATGAGCCGTCAAATCACATAGACCCAGCAGTAAGTTGGACGGACGAAGCAACCATCACTCTTGCGCCAGTGAGAGGTCGCGTCCGCTCTGCCCGGGCATGAATGCGGCACCGATTCTTTGGAGCGGCGCTGACCGTTTCGGGCGGGAAGCGCGCGCGGGCGATGGAGGGGCTTTGGGTGGGCCAGGCTAGTCAGGAGCGGGCGTGGCAGCTGTCCGCATGTCCCTACCGGACATGCCCGGAAACGAGAGGATGCACCGACTCTCGCGGCTAAAATCGTACACTACACAACATCTCTCTGTAGGAGTAGGTCGATCTGTCGCTCTCTCTAACACACACACACACACACACACACGCACACGCATGCACCTTGGTCCCGTTGCACCTTCTAACGTGACTTATTACACCTAGACGGAGGGAGTAGTAAGTATACGAGATACGGTGGCACACTGACTTAAGTCGAATACAAGTGCCCAAAATTTGTGTGCATGTTATAATAAGGATTCACTTAAAATAGTACGTGAGCGAACAGAGGGATCAATTGGACAGTGTTCCCGAGCAGTAGCGAGATGTGTGAGGTAAGATACACCGCTGGCGCTTTTAATTTTTCTTATTAATTTGTTTGTTTCACCCTCTGACTGGTGGGACCCAACGTACTACGTGGAGAGAGGTAAGGTGACTAAGGCTGCATTATTTCTGCACCACTGTGGATAGTCTTACCACCAAAGCCACATGACACGATTATGATTGAAATCCCAATGACTCCCACACACACACAAAAAACACGGCATGCTTGTCACACGAATGCAGGAATGTATAAAAGGTTATTTCCCTCTCGTTGAACATAACGGGAGGGTTGTGTAGCTGGTTAGCCTGTTCGCTCATCAAACTTGAGGTCTCGGGTTCGATAACTACACTTGAGCATAATTTGTGCCAGGAGGATTCTTTGACTGGTCAAAATGTTTTCTAGGGTTTGCACGCTTCACACTCTCTCTCCAGTATATATATACACGCTGGAGCCTCAGCGCTTGTAGTTGCTCTCTTCACACTCTCTCGCCCTCTCCCGCTGGAGCCTCAGCGCTTGTAGTTGCTCTCTTCACACTCTCTCGCCCTCTCCAGATCTAAACAAGACTTCGTTGGCCTCTCTCTCCCCTCACTGCTGCTCAAAGAGCCGGCAGGATCCGTCCGCCGGGAAGGGAAGGAGGCTTAACGCTGTCGCCGTCGGCGAGGGACTACCGGCGCAGCTGTTCACTTTCCACCCAGCGGCGGCGCGGGAGGGCCTCCGACCCCTTCTTCTTCGCCGCCGTCCCGTCGCCCACCGAACCACGCCCCAAGAACCTTAAGGTATAATTTACTTACTCCACATGCATTGCTCTAGCTGCATGTATACCATGAATCTAGGACGTGGTTCAAAGAGGAAAGGAGTGGGGGAAAGTAGTGGGAAAAGTTGTATATAGCATGAATCTAGGACGTGGTTCAAAGAGGAAATGAAGGGGGAAAGTTGTATAGCATGAATCTAGGACGTGGTTCAAAGAGGAAAGGAATGGGGGAAAGTAGTGGGGAAAGTTGTATCGCATAAATCTAGGACGTGGTTCAAAGAGGAAAGGAAGGGGCGAAAGTACTAGTTCAAAAAGGAAAGGAAGGGACAAGGCTGTAGAGTTTGAGCAGGACTAGATTTGCTGCGCTCACATAGGGAAAGGTGTCTAAAGATAACAAAACTGGGACCAACACAAATATGCTCCTTGGTTGTTTGTTCTTTGTTGCAACAGACTGTGCATGACCACAGTACATCGGTAGATGCACATGGTGCTGGTGCGTCCACTGTCCCGTGCAACTCATTAGCTGTTGTTAATCTAAGGCCCTGTTTGGTTAAAAACTCCCTAGTCCCTACCTGCTTGGTTCCAGGGACTAAACATGGACTAGAGGTTATTAAATGACATGCTAAAAGACCATGTTACCCCTAGTAATGAACTAATAGAGACAAGGTGCGATGCGTGGCAGGGGCAACTGTTGGAAAAAGTCCCAAAAAGACTCCCTCGGGGTCTTCTTTCTTTAGTCCCAAATGCCCACTTTTAGTCCCTAAAAGTCCCTCCTGTTTGGTTTAGATGGGACTGACACGGAGTTTTTTTAGTCCCTACACCAAAATGTCCCTGTAAACAAACACCCTCTAATAATGCCGCTGGAAAATTGATGCAATGCCACAGTTAAAAGCAAATTACATGTTTAACGAATTTTATTGTTAATATAATCTCTATGTTAATATTAATCAATGCCACCGTTTGAGAAATGCTACTGTCTTGCTTTCTTTCCCATTTAGATAAGGTAGATGCTTCTTTTTGTTGGCTTCTGTGTCATCCACCGTTATTGACCACTAATTGTTTCCTTTGCACCTCTGTGTAAACAGGGTTATCTACTTCACCTCGTTGCCATTGTGACCTTTTGTTGCACTGCACAAAACACTTTTGTTTTAAGAGTGTTTTGTGCAGTTCAACCAAAATGTCACACCGACAACGTTGCTTGATTGCTTGATCTTAGTGGAACTGCACAAGAGGAGATCTTACTTCCTATCCGTTAAGGCGAATTTGGTTCAGATCTTCTTCTTGTGAGTTGTTTGAATTCCGCATCATGAGAGGTCAGTACTAGCCTTCTTTCACATGATTCTGCAGTGTGCTTTCATATGTTGTGCTACTTGTACGATAATGTTGCTTGATTTTAGTGAACTGCACAAATGGAGACAAGACTTCCAATCTGTATGTGCACCGTAATATCCCATTGAGGTAAGATAAGGATATTTCACAACTGCTGGCCTGTATTTTGCCACTTTCATCAGAAAATTAAGTTTAGTACTATACTTGTGCTCCCTAATTGACATGCCAAATCTTACATTGAAGGCGAAGCTTGTCTGTTATTGAACCAAGTGATGAAGGGGAAGAACAAGCGGAAGAAAAACAAAAATCAACTCCCGGTGCTGTAATGAAGCACTGGAACTGTGATGACACAAGTAATGATATAGTTTTGCATCTTAATTTATTGCTATGGCTGGAACGAGCAATTGTTTTGCCACTGATTTGATGCCACTCTTAATGTAATATGTAATTATCTCTACTTGTGCAAACAGGGATCTTCTTTGAAGATACCATATATTTTAGTGGAACTGCACAAGAAGATGTTGGAAACATTAAACTAATCGAGGAGTATATAGTAAGCATGGCCACCACCGTAGATAGCAACAGATGGTTCCGGAGAAGTGCTTCATCTGTATGCTCTACACAATAAGCCTCCTGACAAAGGTTGGTACTCGCCCACTGATTTCATCCATATGATTGAGCTTTGTCATCTCTATTGGTGTTGTGCTACTGTTTAGATACTGTCATGAAAAAGTGGTATTGTCCTTGAGAAGTGCTTCATCTGTGCTGTTTTAAATATTTCCTTTCCTTTTTTTCGAGCAAACAGGGATGCTAGCATTTAGTAGTCCTCTTGTCTTTGCACAACAGGATCATCTTCCTCTGAAGAAGAATATGGAGTACGTGAAGTGACTAGTTCCGATTATGCCAGGATGAAGAAGCCCTGTCTATCTTCTCATCAGAAGGAGCAGTTGAAGGATGGTTACATTACTCCCCACAAGACCAAACTAACTTCAGCTCAGAAGGACTGACAAATCTCCATTTTTTTGCTGTGATGCGCGAGTACAATGTTGTTCTAGGATTCTTTCTGGTGAGTTCCATTTTTCTAAAAGTGTGCTCTACATGGACCATGTATGTGCCTGTTGAAACTGTCAATTCATAGTACAGTTTGCTTTATACTAATCACTTTTTTGTATTTGTGCAAACAGGGGTGCTCAGCTTGATTTCAATGGGAACTGCACAAAATGTTCATGAATACATCGAATCATTCATTTCCACCACAAGAAAGGAGGTGCCGATAAGTTCAAGGCGTTGCAACATATAAGGGCGAAATCATACAAGCTACGCGCGAATTTGGTTGATTTTGGTGGAACTGCACAAAAAGAACAGCTGGTTTATTTAGCACGAGGTGCCATGTCAATGTCCGAACTGATGGCAAACCCTGCCCATTCCACAATCGTAGGCATTTGATATTTTGGAATGGGACAACCTTGTCAAATTTTGCTCATTGATTTTAGCAAGACATGCGTTTGATATTTTCGAATGGGACGCCCTTTGCTGTCAGCAGCGTCGATCAATTTTTTCTTTATTCTTTAGTTGTGAAGTAAATATTGCCTCTGACATGTGAGTCGCTGAGATGCATAATCATCGATTGTTTTGAATGTTCTCTATGAATTGCCAGGCCTGTGTGTTTGATTGCAATGTACAGAAACGCTAAAAAGCTGCTCAAACTCTTTGTACTCCTTCTGTTCCTTTTTACTTCGCACATTGTGAAAGTGCATACTTTTTTGTATAAGATTGGTCAAAGTAGAGATACTTTGACTGCAGACAAAACTTGTATGCACGACTAGAAAGGACCGGAGGGAGTACATGTGAAACTGCTGCAAACGAGGTGATCACCCTGGGAATAATGCTAGTACGTATTGTTTTGCATGTTCATCCAATGCCAGTGATACAGGAATTCGAACTAATCGAAATAAATTCATTCATACACGGTCGGATTTCATATAAACATGCCGGATTTCATTACATTTCATACATTCTTCAACTAAAAAGGGGTGCGCTGGAGGTATAATTAATTAACCGAAGCTACCCACCTGTGTCCCGCTGAGCCGAACAGAAGCTTCAGTGACTTAACTGCAGGTGCAGTTGCGTAACTGACATGTGGCCTGTTGGGCCCACGTGTCAGTCAGCCAACTGCACCAGCAGTTAAGTAGAAGCAGCGTTCTTCTCCAGCGCAGCTCTCCGACTCCACGTCGCCGCCAAGAAGCTAACCGGCCGTCAATGGTCAACCCGCCTAGCTTGGCTTCAACCGGAGGGTAGCAGCGGTGGCCTTACTTGGACCCGAGCGGCGGCGACCTACCGTGTTCTACTCTTCCTCGTTTTCTGTGTGGCGCGGCCTCGTTGGCAGCGGGGCGGGGCCTCGGCGGAGCCGGCGATGTCCTCTGTCTCGTTGCCGGCGGGCGGCGCCTCAGCGGAGCGGTGGAAATCCTCCCCCACGTTGCCGGCAGGGTGGGGCCTCGGCTGAGCCGGCGATGTCCTCTGCCTCGTTGTTGGCGGGGCGGGGCCTCGGCGGAGCCGGCGGTGTCCTCTGCCTCGTTGTTGGCGCCGCGGGGCCTCGGCGGAGCAGGGCCTCGTCGACGCCAGCGGAGCGGGGACTCGTCGGAGCCGGCATTGTCCTCTGCCTCGTCCTCGGTCTCGCCAAACAGCGCCTCGCCCGCTTCATCGCCCTCTTTGCTAGCCTCTTTGTAGGCGGCCGCAGCCTCCGCCACCCGCATGCGGTACCGCCAGCGCTCGAGGCGGCCCTTGCGGGCGGAGCGGTACGAGTCGAGCAGCGCCTCCTGCTCCGCCCGCTCCGCGGCGATCTGCTCCTCCGCCTGCAGGTGCTCCTGGAGGAGATGGTGGTTGTAGGCGGCGTCGGCCTGCGCCTCCCGGAACTGCTCCTCACGCATCTGCCTCACCCTGTCCATATATTGGGCACGGGCCTCGCCGATGGTCATGGTGCAATGCACCGGCGAGGATGGCGCGGAGGAGGGGGTTGGCGCCGGATCGTCGACTACCATGTTCTCCATTGGGACGTCGTCGTCCTCCGGCTGCCTGCCGGCCAGCCGGTCGGCAGCAATGGCTGCCATCTCCTTGTGGTCCGTCGTCCGCCCGTCCCGAAGAGCGCTGGAGCGCGAGGAAGCCATGGTGGGCAGTAGTGGTGTGGACAGGAGAAAGGGAACGGATGCGGATGACTGCGGCTATGGCCGGCGCAGCAGTTTATATAGCAATGGTGGGCGGGCGGAGGGACGGACGTGTGGCGCCGGAGTAGCCGCCTCGGCAACCGCGTATCATTAATGTGGGCGGCAGATGGACGGACGGACGGCACTTGTGTCGTTTGAAGGCGGAGCAATCGCCTGCACCGGGAAGCGGGGCGGGCGGCGCTGACTGTTTCGGGCGGAAAGCGCGCGCGGGCGAGGAGATGACTTTACTTGGAGAGGATGACAATGGGGACCCACCAGGTCCATAGCCTCACGTACGCAAGTGCCTCCTTATTATATATATATATAACTATAATTTATTTTGCTTCCTCCTGGTTTCCTGACATCACGGTCCCACACCATTGTCAACCTATGTAGTAGTCAATAAACGAGAGAATTGCACAAGAAGCGGCCGACAGCTGGGACCAAGCAGCTCGAGCAGTATTTGTGTTTTTGAGGTGTGAGCACTGCAGAGTTTTTCGATGTTTAGCCCAGATATTAATTTTTCTCCTCTGAACAACAACGAAAACATCGCTGCAGGTATTAACTGGGCGGGCTGTGGCCCGTCTAGCCCAGGCCAGATATCCAGCCCAGATATTAATTTTTTTCAAGCTGAAAATGGCTAGCCCAGCTATACTTTTTTTAGGAATACCCAGGCAAGGTCAAGTTGTTATTCTCCGCCCCGCTGGGCTGCAAATCTTTCCTAGGAGGGATGCATTAGGCTTAACAAGAAAATGGGCTTTAAGAAATAATAAATGGGATGTAATTATAAAAACTGGGCAGTAACTATAAAAAATGCACCAAACACGTGATTACTTTATAAAATATTATTTTTGGATATTGAAAATTTTAATTTCATTAATTGTTGCGAGCGCAATGTTTCGTTGGATTTTTACGTAATATAAATTTATATTGAAATTGTATTTAATCTGACTAGAAATTTCGGGATAAAAATATTTCGGATCCCATCAAAATGTGGGAAATTTTATTGAATTCTGTTTTGAACGGTTGGTTGAAATGGGCTGTACTTTTAACAAACTGTAAATGGGCTGTAGTAAATTCCATTAGAATTCAAAAATGGGCTACACATTCTTACAAATCTCAAATGGGCTATAAGTTCTCTGCCACACACTTCTGGCCTTACTAAGTTGACGCGTCCCCTAAAAAACAGAGTTGACGCGTATGCAAGGCTTTGTCAACTTATAGTCAACACACGGTTCTAGCAGCAGTGGCCGTTGGATGTCCATCCAACGGATGCCGTGCTTCTTCTTCAATCTCGGATATTCTAGCTTCACCCGCCCAAAAAATGATTCCTCCCCCTGACATCTGGGGCGCACCGTTTCGGAAGCTGACCTGTGGGCCTACTAAGTTGACGTACCAAGGGCTTTGTCAACTTAGTCAATATAAACGATTCTAGCTGCAGTGACCGTACAATGTCCATCCAACGGCCGTCGTGCTTCTTCAACCTCTGGTCTTCTTGCTCCAGCCGCCCAAAGCAGTGCCGGTCGTGGCGCCTGCTCCTGCCTCCCGTGGCCAGCTGTTCTGCCGCGGAGGCCTCACCGCCCCCTACTACTCCCACCGCTGGCCAGGCCATCCCTCCACTCACCCACACCCCCTGTTATTCTGCGGCGACGGCAGCGCAACCGAACCAGTGAACCCTCGTGCTCCTCTCCGCGTGTGCATCCACTGCCGCGTCTTCCCCGGCTCTGTGTCGTCCCCTTCCTAGGCCTCGCCGTCGTCCACCGTCGTGGTGCTCTTGGCGTGGCGTGGTCAACATGGTCAAGGAACGACTTCCATTGGACGTGGACTATACGTGGAGAGGCTGACAGCTGGATCCACGGCAGCAGCAAGGAAGTGCCTCCTTATTACGCGCAAAATAATTATTCCTCCACCTGACAGCGGGGACCCACCGGACGGGCCACCGTATTTCGCGAAAAAAATGATTCGCCCCCTGACTGCTGGGACCCACGAGCTACATCTTCGCACGCAAGGAAGTGCGTCCGAAAAAAAATGATTCGCCCCCCTGACTGCTGGGACCCACCAGCTACATCTTCGCACGCAAGGAAGTGCGTCCGAAAAAAACGATTCGCCCCCCGACTGCTGGGACCCACCAGCTACACCTTCGCACGCAAGGAAGTGCGTCCGGGCAAAAAAATGATTCACCCCCCTGACTGCTGGGACCCAGCAGCTACACCTTCGCACGCAAGGAAGTGCGTCCGGGCAAAAAAAACAAAACGATTCGCCCCCCTGACTGCTGGGACCCACCAGCTACATCTTCGCAGGCAAGGAAGTGCCTGACAGTCGGGACCCACCTGGTCGAAGCGTACGTAGCGTTGTCATTCTGGTCGCGAACGTGTACGTACATACTGGTCGATGTAGAGGCGCGCACGTGTCGTAGTAGAGGCGCGCACGTGTCGTAGTAGAGGCGCGCACGTAGCATGTACACGTACGTACAGCGGCCGGGGTGCAAGAAAGAAAATACGGACACGTATGTTTACATACGGGCAGGGTCTCGAACGCCTACTCGCGCATACGTACGGCCAGGGCTCGTGTACATGGCTGGGTCGGAACGGAGAAACAGCGTCGTCGTCGTGTTCATGGGGAGGCAACGGAATGCGTCGTGTTCATGGGGAGGCAACAGAATGCGTCGTGTTCATGGGGAGGCAACGGAATGCGTCGTGTTCATCGGGAGGCAACGGAATGCGTCGTGTTCATTGGGAGGCAACGGAACGCGTGGGAGCCAACCGGCTGGGTCGGAACGGAATGCATGGTCGTGTTCATCGGGAGGGCTTGGACGGAACAGGCGATGGAAACGAGGCCTGGTGTACCGCAGAACGGAGGAAACGGACCTCCTACGTTCGGAGCGGGGTCCTGTTGATCGGGAGGGGTGTGGCGTACTGCAAAACGGAGGAAACGGACCTCCTACGGTCGAAACGGGGGTCCTGTTGATCGGGAGGGGTGTGGCGTACCGCAAAACGGACGAAACGGACCTCCTACGGTCAAAACGGGAGTCCTGTTGATTGGGAGGGGTGTGGCGTACCGCAAAACGGACGAAACGGACCTCCTACGGTCGAAACGGGGGTCCTGTTAATCGGGAGGGGTGTGGCGTACCGCAAAACGGACGAAACGGACCTCCTACGGTCGAAACGGGGGTCCTGTTCATCGGGAGGGGTGTGGCGTACCGCAAAACGGGACTCCACGGGATACTGTTCATCTCCACCGTCGACCTCCTCCAGCCTCCACGGGCTACCGTCGACCTCCTCCAGCCTCCACGGGCTCCTGTTCATCCAGCCTCCACCGCGCGCTACTCCACCGGCTACTGTTCAACCAGCCCTCCACGGGCACCCCTCCACCGTCTACTGTTCATCCAGCCCTCCACACCACGGGGTCGTGTTCAACCACTCCTCCACGGGCACCCCTCCACCGTCTACTGTTCATCCAGCCCTCCACCACACCACGGGGTCCTGTTCATCCAGAGGCAACGCCACCGCTCACTGTTCATCCAACCCCCCCCCCCCCCGCAACGCTCACTGTTCATCCAATCGATCGGCTTCAGTTAGCAGCAGTAGCGAAGGAATCGCTCGATCGGGTTCAGTTTACAGCCATCGATCGATCGCTCGGGTTCAGTAACGCGTAGCCTGCAGTGCAATCGCTCGGGTTCAGTTAGAGCCCAACGCCTCACTCGGGTTCAGTTAGAGCCAACGCCTCGCACACACGCGCGTACGTGTATGAGAGAAACGCGCATCGCTCGGCCCCCGACCTCCCACCGTAACCGGTAACTCCCCGAAATTTTCCTCCCTCTCGCTTCTACCACGGTTTTTTCCGTCATGGACGGCCCAAAGAATGTCATGCAGCTGCGTCTCCGGCCCGCCCAGGAGGAAAAGCCCATTTTCTGTCATGATTTTTTGTCATAGAAGTAGGAGCCCACCACATCTATGATGATACCGGGTTTTGTCACAATTATCGTCATAGAAGTGTCATATGTATGACAGAAAAAAAAAATTCATTCGGCACAAAATGTCACGGATGTGTCTTTTTTTTGTAGTGATCTAACTTTTTGTGGCTTTTTCTTGGACAATAGGTAAGAAAATAAATCTAATCTAGGGATAACTGGAAATTCTCACCAAACAACCTGAAAACGGATACCACTTGATAGAGGCGAGGTGTCCCGATCTTTTGATGAGATGATAACTATCGATTTGGTGGAGTAGACTTTGACGATCCGACTACAAACGTGCACGACATTGCGCCTTAGCAATCGCTAAACCAATCTCCTGAGGTTATTGACCACGTAGGAGCACGATCAACCTGACCACGAAGGTCTATTCCTGCAAGCAATCGAAGAACTAGCAACAATATGATAAAAGCAATCTGAATATTGCAAATATGTATGAATTATTGATAAAGGTGGGGATCCGAAAGCGGTCTTGGTCTGGTCGTTGGACACAAACGAAGTACACGAAGTTGCAATGGCTAACTTTTAACTAAACAAATCCCCAGGAAAAAGCTACTAGATGGATCTACTTATATAGGAGCAAGGGGTGGCGGCCAAGGAGGTGGAAGGACGTCCCAAGGCAGCCTAAAACTAACCCTAGGTCGTACAAGGCTCATGGGCCCAAGTTGAGGTGATGCAACACCTTTGGACTTGTTATTTGACTCGGATTCTGCTGCAGCGTCAGATTGTTTCATCGATATCTCAATGCTCCAGACGAATTTGAAGGTGAATTCAATTGGGTTGGAAAGAGCACGAAATCTACTTACAACAAAAAAAGAATCACCCAATTCGAAGCCCGTATGAAAAAGTTGTTGGCGTTTTGAGTCAGGTATGTTTGTGCAGTCCGAATCTGAATCCAGAACGTGAGAGACTTGGACTCTATCTTCTCTTGGCCCAAAAGTGACGTGAGAGGACTTTTTGAACAGAACATAAACTTCTCCTTTTCCCTTATCTTCATATGTGTCTTGTACAAATGTCCCATACACCTGCAATTAGACAAAACACAAAAGTGTGTGAAGTATTTTTGTTCTGGATAACATAAATAGATTATTGAATAGTTTGCACTAGAAATCACCTAACAAATATGCATGTATGCAATATTTTTGGTCGTATCCATGGTAGTCATGTCCTCATCAGTGTGGTTGGCTGGTTTTTCTGGGGTGCCATGTATCTGGCACGGACGATCGGGTATGCGGTCCAGTCTGGATGAGCCCGAATTGTTCTTATTGTATGGCTTCTTCCGCTGACCGGACTTGGAGCCACTGAATCCGGCGTTGACCGCCGTGTCATCGGTATGGTTGCCATTGTTTCAACGCTTATATCTGCTATCCTTGGCTTCAGAGGTGCCAGGTTCGCTTGCATTATTATTGCAATGGGCTAGCCAACTATCTTCGCCCGCGCAAAAGCGGGTCATAAGTGCCGTAAGGGCTGCCATGGACTTCGGCTTTTCCTGCCCGAGATGTCGGGCGAGCCATTCGTCGCGGCCGGATGCTATGCTTAAAGGCCGCTAGGGCTTCGGCATCCAGACAGTCGACGATCTGGTTCTTTTTAGTTAAGAACCTAGTCCAGAATTTCCTGGCTGACTCTCCGAGCTGTTGAACTATATGACTTAAGTCATCTGCATCCAGAGGTCGGACGTATGTTCCTTGGAAGTTGTCAAGGAAGGCTTCTTCCAAGTCTTCCCAGCTGCCAATGGAGCTTTCGGGCAGACTGTTCAACCAGTACCGAGTTGGTCCTTTGAGTTTTAGTGGGAGATATTTGATGGCGTGGAGATCATCACCACGGGCCATATGAATATGGAAAAGAAAATCCTCGATCCATACCGCAGGATCTGTTGTCCCATCATATGATTCGATGTTTATGGGTTTAAACCCTTCCGGGAATTCATGGTCCATTACTTCATCAGTGAAGAAAAGAGGGTGTGCGGCGCCTCTATATCGGGCCACATCGCGACGTAGCTCTGATGGAGTCCGTCTGCGGTTTTCGGCCCGGGCGCGACTAGGCTTGTCATGTCCGAATAGGTAGCCGTCGTCACGTGTCGGGGCACGTCCTCGCGATCCGTAGATTGATCTAGTATGTCCTGCTCTATTGTCCAGTTTTTGCCGCAGGTCGTAGGTATGTCCCCGAGCTGTTTTATCTTTGCCTTTACGGTGAGGTGGAGCGGGCTGGTGTTCGGCTTGAGTTGCCGCTTTGTCCCAACCGCGTGGTGGCCGGTCAGCCGCATTGCGCGATGATGGTACGGGCTCCAACGCCTCATCATCGAACTGAGGTAGCAATTTACGCTTCGGGTAACTTTTGGCTGGGCGCTTGAGGCCGTGTTCCTCGGCTGCCAGGACATCAGTCCATCTATCATTTAGCAGATCTTGATCAGCTTGAAGCTGCTGCTGCTTCTTTTTCAGGCTCCTTGCAATGGCTATTAGCTGGCGCTTAAAGCGCTCCTGTTCGAGAGGTTCCTCAGGCACGATAAAATCCTCGTTGCCGAGGCTCACCTCCTCCTCGGAGAGCGAAAACTAATTACTGTCCTCCGAGTCTTCGTTTATGGCATGTTCGTCGGGGCTAACTTGCCCGTCTTCCCGTTCGTCCTGTTCGGAGGTTGCCGCAACGGGGTCTTCATTATCTTTGGGACCGTCCGGAGTGTTATCTTCTCCTGTGGCGGTGTTGCTGTCTTTGCTGCGGCGTGATTTAGAGCGGCGCCGCTGACGCCGACGCTTTGATTGTGTCTCAGGAGGTTTATCCTCAACTGGATCTTCCTTGTCATCGCCGCTATTCTCGTTTGGTGCATCCACCATGTATACGTCGTACGACGAAGTGGCCGTCCAACGTCTGGTAAATGACGGATTTTGGGCCTCTTCTTCTCCTGCATCGTCGTCCATGTCATCGATGTCTTCGGAGCCATAATTGAGCGTGTCGGTTAAGTCCTCAACAGTGGCTATGAAGTGGGCGGTGGGTGGGAAATGAAACTCTCCGTCATCAGCCTCCAGTTCGAACCGGATATAATTCAGCTGTGAGTCCCCCGCTAAGGATAGATTTTTTTAATGAGTTTAGCACGTCGCCCAAGGGAGAGTGCCGGAAGATGTCCGAGGAGCTGAATTCGACGATCGAGGACTGATCAAGCTCGACGTACGCGGATGCACAAGGTTCGGAACCTGTAGCAGGAGACGAGTCCATGGTTCCGGTGACACGGATGTCACTTGAAGTTGGGTCTGTGTGCGGTTCCAACGCCACTGAGTCTTTGGCCTCCATGGCGGGGTTGAGCTTCCCGTCCTCGGATGGCGCGATCTCTCCGGATCTAGGGCCAGAGCAGTTACAGGCGCTATTTCCTGGGTGTGGTCCGATGGCCGATTTACATCATGTTCATTGTGGTGGCAGGGAGCGGCTGCCGGGGTCTCGAATCCGTCGAAGATCAAGTCTCCGCGGATATCCGCGACGTAGCTCAAGCTTCCAAATCTGACTTGATGGCCAGGGGCATAGCTTTCGATCTGCTCCAGATGGCCAAGCAAGTTGGCCCACAGTGCGAAGCCGCCGAATACGAAGATCTGTCCGGGGAGGAAGACTTCCCCTTGGACAGCATCATTGTAGATGATCGAAGGAGCCATCAAACCTCTTGATGACGACACAGTGGAACTCTAAATGAAAGCACCAATGTCGGTTCAAAACCGACGGATCTCGGGTAGGGGGTCCCGAACTGTGCGTCTAAGGTCGATGGTAACAGGAGACAGGGGACACAATGTTTACCCAGGTTCGGGCGCTCTCTATGGAGGTAATACCCTACTTCCTGCTTGATTGATCTTGATGAATATGAGTATTACAAGAGTTGATCTACCACGAGATCGTAATGGCTAAAACCCTAGAAGTCTAGCCTATATGACTATGATTGTGATGATTCGCCTCTATGGACCTAGCCCTCTGGTTTATATAGACACCGGAGGGATCTAGGGTTACATAAGGTTGGTTACAGAGAAAGGAATCTTCATATTTGGTCGCCAAGCTTGCCTTCCACGCCAAGGAGAGTCCTATCCGGATACGGGTAGAGTCTTTGGTCTTCGTATCTTCACAGCCCATCAATCCGACCCATGTCCAACAGGCCGGACGCCCGAGGACCCCTTAGTCCAGGACTCCCTCACCTAGCAAACACCGGCGAGCGGTGAAGCACGCTGATATCATTGTGTGATCCAGCCATGCCAAAGAAAGAGTGCCAGATCCAGAGATCTTGGGATGCCACGGCCTCTAGTATGACTGTGCAAGCCCTGACATGGCCCTTATACTGCCCTTGCCAAGCAGAAGGACAGTTCTTCCACTCCTAGTGCATGCATTCTATGCTGCCAAGCATCCTTGGGAGGCCCCTTCTGGCATTCATCGCCAACAAACGGGCTGTATCTTCAGCTGTCGGCTCTCTCAAGTACTCAGGGCCAAACACAGCAATAACAGCCCTGCAGAACTTATACAGAGATTCTAGGCATGTAGACTCGCTCATACGGACGTACTCGTCAATGAGATCACCGGGAACTCCGTATGCAAGCATTCGGATGGTGGCAGTTTGGGTCGGCGCTTTGGCCCGCCTTTTGTGTCCGTGTCGACCCAAACGGACGGCGGCGGACGAAATGGGTCGCCCCATTGGAGTTGCTCTCACGTATCTCATCTGCAAGTATTTAACAAAAAAACTCACATTTGATATCGTCATTACACTGAACTATCTCAGTTTATATATAACAGTCAAAATAAATGGAGTTCACTTTGCTGTTAAATACTCCTCATCTAATAGAGGAAGAAGACCAATTCGCGGAACAGAGACGTATATGTACTATACTGCTTAGAGCCTCTCCAACAGGCGCACGATATTAGCGTCGCGCTGGAAAAATACAGTTTTTTCCGCGCGCAGCCGCCCCGGGCGCTCCAGCGGAGGCTGATACGTCTCCATCGTACATATAATTTTTGATTGTTCCATGCCAATATTATTCAACTTTCATAAACTTTTGGCAACTTTTTATATTATTTTCGGGACTAACATATTGATCCAGTGCCCAGTGCCAGTTCCTCTTTGTTGCATGTTTTATGTTTCGCAGAATATCCATATCAAACGGAATCCAAACGGGATAAAAACGGACGGAGCTTATTTTTGGAATATTTGGAAAATTCCAGAAGAAAAATCCACGCGAGACGGTGCCCGAGGTGGCCACGAGGCAGGGGGCGCCCCTGCCCCCTGGGCGCGCCCCTGACCCTCGTGGGCCACCCGTAAGGCAGTTGATGCCCTTCTTCGGCCGCAAGAAAGCTAATTTTTGGTAAAAAATCACGGCGAAGGTTTCAGTCCAATCGGAGTTACGGATCTCCATATATATACGAAACGGTGAAAGGGCAGCGGGGGGGACGCAGAAACAGAGAGAGAAAGATCCAATCTCGGAGGGGCTCTCGCCCCTCCCACGCCATGGAGGCCAAGGACCAGAGGGGAAACCCTTCTCCCATCTAGGGAGGAGGTCAAGGAAGAAGAAGACGAAGGGGCCCCCTCTCCCCTTCTCTTCCGGTAGCGCCGGAACGCTGCCGTGGCCATCATCATCACCGCAATCTTCACCAACAACTTCACCGCCATCATCACCAACTCTTCCCCCATCTATGCAGCGGTGTAACCTCTCTCTTACCCGCTGTAATCTCTACTAAAACATGGTGCTCAACGCTATATATTATTTCCCAATGATGTATGGCTATCCTATGATGTTTGAGTAGATCCGTTTTGTCCTATGGGTTATTTGATGATCAAGATTGGTTTGAGTTGCATGTTTTATTATTGATGCTGTCCTATGGTGCTCTCCATGTCGCGCAAGCGTGAGGATTCCCGTTGTAGGGTTTGCAATATGTTCATGATTTGCTTATGGTGGGTGGCGTGAGTGACAGAAGCACAGACCCGAGTAAGTAGGTTGTTTGCGTATGGGATAAAGAGGACTTGATACTTTAATGCTATGGTTGGGTTTTACCTTAATGATCTTTAGTAGTTGCGGATGCTTGCTAGAGTTCCAATCATAAGTGCATATGATCCAAGTAGAGAAAGTATGTTAGCTTATGCCTCTCCCTCAAATAAAATTGCAATAATGATTACCGGTCTAGTTATCGATTGCCTAGGGACAAATAACTTTCTCGTGACAAAAAGCTCTCTACTAAAACTAATTTAGTTGTGTCTTTATCTAAACAGCCCCTACTTTTTATTTACTCGCTCTTTATTATCTTTCAAACCTATCCGAAAACACCTACAAAGTACTTCTAGTTTCATACTTGTTTCTGGTAAAGCGAACGTCAAGTGTGCGTAGAGTTGTATCGGTGGTCGATAGAACTTGAGGGAATATTTGTTCTACCTTTAGCTCCTCGTTGGGTTCGACACTCTTACTTATCGAAAGAGGCTACAATTGATCCCCTATACTTGTGGGTTATCAAGACCTTTTTCTGGCGCCGTTGCCGCGGAGCAATAGCGTGGGGTGAATATTCTCGTGTGTGCTTGTTTGCTTTATCACTAAGTAATTTTTATTTGCTGTTCTTAGTTGTTCTTTATCTTTAGTTATGGATATGGAACACGAAATACCAAAGGAATTAGGTGTACTTTCTGCTCATGGAGATGGGGAACCTGATGCTGGTTATGTGAAAGATATTATGTACTACTTTAATAATCCTGAGAAAACCCCATTCAATTATGTAATGGGAGTAACATTGGATCAACGTGAATACTTTAGGGATTACCGCTTGACACAAAAAGGGAAACTATTATGGGATCAAATTCATATATTGAAGTGGTATGCTCGGCAAGTATGCTTGAGTTATGATTATACTTGTTGCTCTAGGATGAAGGCTCCACACCTTCCCTTTTCATGCAAATTTAATGATAATAAAACCTTAGCTTCTTATGCTAATGGTATATATGATTACTATGATGTGGAACAAATAGAAGAATTTGTTGCTTTTATGGGTGCTTATGAAATTGAATCTATGTTTAAAGAGTTTGAAGATTTTGATGCTGCTGCTTATAGACCTGAAAATTTAGCTATCCTCAAATATTGCTATGAGAATTATGAATACAATTCCGATATTAATGCACTTATTGAGAAAGTCTCCGCTATCCAAGAAGAGACTAATATTTTGCAGGAATCTATGGAAGAAGAAGTTGATGGAACTGTGAGCTCATTGGATGAAAAAGATGAGGAGGAGAGCAAAGAACAAAAGGAGGAAGAGCGGATTGATCACCCGTGCCCACCTTCTAATGAGAGTAACTCTTCAACTCATACATTGTTTAATTCCCCTCCGTGCTTACCGAAGGATGATTGCTATGATGACTATTATGATCCCTTTGATTCTTTTGAAATATCCCTTTTTGATGATGCTTGCTATGCTTGTGGCCAAGATGCCAATATGAATTATGCTTATGGAGATGAACTTTCTATAGTTCCTTATGTTAAACATGAAATTGTTGCTATTGCACCCACGCATGTTAGTCCTATTATCTTTTTGAGTTTTCCCGATTATACTATATCGGAGAAGTTTGCTTTTATTAAGGATTATATTGATGGGTTGCCTTTTACCGTTGCACATGATGATTTTGATGAATATAATATGCATGTGCTTGCTGCTCCTACTTGCAATTATTATGAGAGAGGAACTATATCTTCACCTCTCTATGTTTCCAACACGATAAAATTGCAAGAAACTGTTTATACTATGCATTGGCCTTTACTTTGTGTGCATGAATTGTTCTTTTATGACATGCCGATGCGTAGGAAGAGAGTTAGACTTCGTCATTGCTTGATATATGTTGCTTTGTGCTCATTACTAAATTACAAATCATTGTTAATTAAAATTGGCTTTGATATACCTTGGGATCCGGGTGGATTCACTACTTGAGCACTATATGCCTAGCTTAATGGCTTTAAAGAAAGCGCTGCCAGGGAGACAACCCGGAAGTTTTAGAGAGTCATTTATTTCTGTTGAGTGCTTTCATTTAGCTTAAAAACAACAAAATAAAGAGCGGAACCCAAAACTTTTTCAAAAAAGCGAAAGTGAGAAAGACAAGCATTGTTGAAGTGGGAGAGCTCCTTGAACTTTGTTCATGCTCACGGAAAATTTGTGAATCTTGATTACAGAAACTTTTCAACAAAAATAATTATCCCCTTGTACAATTCCATTGTATTATAAAAATAATGTGCTAAGGTTTGCCTTTAGGATGTTTACAATGCTTGTTGGTTTGTGCGGTGCAGGACAGAAACTTTGGCTGTAGTGCGCGATTTTACATTTCTTACTGGAAAGTCAAATGGTTATGATTCTTTTTGCACTGTCTTTCTATACAAATTTTTTATTTTTCCTAATTTTGGCAGAATTTTTCAAGTATCATAAGTATGGTGAAAGTTCAGATTATTACAGACTATTCTGTTTTAGACATATTCTGTTTTTGATGCATAGTTTGCTTGTTTTGATGAAACTATCAATTTATATCAGTGGATTAAGCCATGGAAAAGTTATATTATAGTAGAAACAATGCAAAAAAAAATGAATTGGTTTGCAACAGTACTTAGAGTAGTGATTTGCTTTATTATACTAACGGGTCTTACCGAGTTTTCTGTTGAAGTTTTGTGTGGATGAAGTGTTCGATGATCGAGAAGGTTTCGATGTGAGAAGAAGGAAGAGAGGCAAGAGATCAAGCTTGGGGATGCCCGAGGCACTCCAAGTAAATATTCAAGGAGACTCAAGCGTCTAAGCTTGGGGATGCCCCGGAAGGCATCCCCTCTTTCTTCAACAAGTATCGGTATGTTTTCGGATTCGTTTCGTTCATGCGATATGTGCAATCTTGGAGCATCTTTTGCTTTAGTTTTCATTTCTCTTTTATGCACCATGCTGGTATGAGGTGGTCCTTGGTTGATTTATAGAATGCTCTTTGCACTTCACTTATATCTTTTGAGTATGGCTTTATAGAATGCTTCATGTGCTTCACTTATATCATTTGAAGTTTGGATTGCCTGTTTCTCTTCACTTAGACAACCGCCATTTGTAGAATGCTCTTTTGCTTCACTTATATTTGTTAGAGCGTGGGCATATCTTTTGTAGAAAGAATTAAACTCTCTTGCTTCACTTATATCTATTTAGAGGGTTGACAGGAATTGGTCATTCACATGGTTAGTCATAAAATCCTACATAAACTTGTAGATCACTGAATATGATATGTTTGATTCCTTGCAATAGTTTTGCGATATAAAGATGGTGATATTAGAGTCATGCTAGTGGGTGGTTGTGGATTGTAGAAATACTTGTGTTGAGGTTTGTGATTCCCGTAGCATGCACGTATGGTGAACCGTTATGTAACGAAGTTGGAGCATGATTTATTTATTGATTGTCTTCCTTATGAGTGGCGGTCGGGGACGAGCGATGGTCTTTTCCTACCAATCTATCCCCCTAGGAGCATGCGTGTAGTACTTTGTTTCGATGACTAATAGATTTTTGCAATAAGTATGTGAGTTCTTTATGACTAATGTTGAGTCCATGGATTATACGCACTCTCACCCTTCCATCATTGCTAGCCTCTTCGGTACCGTGCATTGCCCTTTCTCACCTCAAGAGTTGGTGAAAACTTCGCCGGTGCATCCAAACCCCGTGATACGATATGCTCTATCACACATAAACCTCCTTATATCTTCCTCAAAACAGCCACCATACCTACCTATTATGGCATTTCCATAGCCATTCCGAGATATATTGCCATGCAACTTCCATCATCATCATATACATGACTTGAGCATTTATTATCATATTGCTTTGCATGATCGTAAGATAGCTAGCATGATGTTTTCATGGCTTGTCCGTTTTTTGATGTCATTGCTATGCTAGATCGTTGCACATCCCGGTACATCGCCGGAGGCATTCATATAGAGTCATATCTTTGTTCTAGATATCGAGTTGTAATATTGAGTTGTAAGTAAATAAAAGTGTGATGATCATCATTATTAGAGCATTGCCCCAGTGAGGAAAGGATGATGGAGACTATGATTCCCCCACAAGTCGGGATGAGACTCCCGACAAAAAAAAATAAAAAAAATAAAAAAAGAGAGAAAGGCCAAAAAAAGAGGAGGCCCAAAAAAATGAGAGAAAAAGAGAGAAGGGGCAATGTTTCTATCCTTTTACCACACTTGTGCTTCAAAATAGCACCATGTTCTTCATATAGAGAGTCTCTTGAGTTATCACTTTCATATACTAGTGGGAATTTTCATTATAGAACTTGGCTTGTATATTCCAACGATGGGCTTCCTCAAATGCCCTAGGTCTTCATGAGCAAGCAAGTTGGATGCACACCCACTTAGTTTCAGTTTGAGCTTTCATACACTTATAGCTCTAGTGCATCCGTTGCATGGCAATCCCTACTCCTCACATTGACATCAATTGATGGGCATCTCCATAGCCCGTTGATTAGCCGCGTCGATGTGAGACTTTCTTCTTTTTTGTCTTCTCCACATAACCCCCATCATCATATTCTATTCCACCTATAGTGCTATGTCCATGGCTCACGCTCATGTATTGCGTGAAAGTTGAAAAGGTTTGAGAAACGTCAAAAGTATGAAACAATTGCTTGGCTTGTCATCGGGGTTGTGCATGATGTGAATATTTTGTGTGGTGAAGATGGAGCATAGCCAGACTATATGATTTTGTAGGGATAACCTTCTTTGGCCTTGTTATTTTGAAAAGACATGATTGCTTTATTAGTAGGCTTGAAGTATTATTGTTTTTATGTCAAATGATAGAATATTGCTTTGAATCACTCGTATCTTAATATTCATGCCATGATTAGATATATGATCAAGATTATGCTAGGTAGCATTCCACATCAAAAATTATCTTTTTTATCATTTACCTACTCGAGGACGAGCAGGAATTAAGCTTGGGGATGCTGATACGTCTCCGTCGTATCTATAATTTTTGATTGTTCCATGCCAATATTATTCAACTTTCATATACTTTTGGCAACTTTTTATATTATTTTTGGGACTAACATATTGATCCAGTGCCAGTTCCTGTTTGTTGCATGTTTTATGTTTCGCAGAATATCCATATCAAACGGAATCCAAACGGGAAAAACGGAGGGAGCTTATTTTTGGAATATTTGGAAAATTTCGGAAGAAAAATCCAGGCGAGACGGTGCCCGAGGTGGCCACGAGGCAGGGGGCGCCCCTGCCCCCCTGGGCGCGCCCCTGACCCTCGTGGGCCACCCGTAAGGCGGTTGATGCCCTTCTTCGCCCGCAAGAAAGCTAATTTTTGGTTAAAAAAATCACGGCGAAGGTTTCAGTCCAATCGGAGTTACGGATCTCCATATATATACGAAACGGTGAAAGGGCAGCGGGGGGAACGCAGAAACAGAGAGAGAAAGATCCAATCTCGGAGGGGCTCTCGCCCCTCCCACGCCATGGAGGCCAAGGACCAGAGGGGAAACCCTTCTCCCATCTAGGGAGGAGGTCAAGGAAGAAGAAGACGAAGGGGCCCCCTCTCCCCTTCTCTTCCGGTAGCGCCGGAACGCTGCCGTGGCCATCATCATCACCGCAATCTTCACCAACAACTTCACCGCCATCATCACCAACTCTTCCCCCCTCTATGCAGCGGTGTAACCTCTCTCTTACCCGCTGTAATCTCTACTTAAACATGGTGCTCAACGCTATATATTATTTCCCAATGATGTATGGCTATCCTATGATGTTTGAGTAGATCCGTTTTGTCCTATGGGTTATTTGATGATCAAGATTGGTTTGAGTTGCATGTTTTATTATTGATGCTGTCCTATGGTGCTCTCCATGTCGCGCAAGCGTGAGGATTCCCGCTGTAGGGTTTGCAATATGTTCATGATTTGCTTATGGTGGGTGGCGTGAGTGACAGAAGCACGGACCCGAGTAAGTAGGTTGTTTGCGTATGGGATAAAGAGGACTTGATACTTTAATGCTATGGTTGGGTGTTACCTTAATGATCTTTAGTAGTTGCGGATGCTTGCTAGAGTTCCAATCATAAGTGCATATGATCCAAGTAGAGAAAGTATGTTAGCTTATGCCTCTCCCTCAAATAAAATTGCAATAATGATTACCGGTCTAGTTATCGATTGCCTACGGACAAATAACTTTCTCGTGACAAAAAGCTCTCTACTAAAACTAATTTAGTTGTGTCTTTATCTAAACAGCCCCTACTTTTTATTTACTCGCTCTTTATTATCTTTCAAACCTATCCGAAAACACCTACAAAGTACTTCTAGTTTCATACTTGTTTCCGGTAAAGCGAACGTCAAGTGTGTGTAGAGTTGTATCGGTGGTCGATAGAACTTGAGGGAATATTTGTTCTACCTTTAGCTACTCGTTGGGTTCGACACTCTTACTTATCGAAAGAGGCTACAATTGATCCCCTATACTTGTGGGTTATCAGAGGCACCAAAAACCCGCACGCGGCATAAGTGGTTCAGCGTGCGGGGCGAAACGACATCGGGCGCCGCTTATTTCGTGCACGCTCCCGCGCGCTGCACACTTTAGCGCCCGCGCCGCGACTTTCACCTACCGCCAATCCAGGCGCTGGCGCCGCCGCCCGCACCATCCCATTTGCTCCGGCGACTCGACGACGCTTCCCCCGCCTATCCCCGCGCCACCGCTGCTTCCTCTGTCTCCCTCTAGTCGTCGCCGCCCCTCGCACACGCCATTCCTCCGACGAACAGCGCCTGGACGCCCACTGCCGCTCAGCGCACACAAGGTGTTCGACAAAACGGTTGCAAGGTATGTATTGCTTCAACTTCATATTTTTTACATGAATTTGGTGCATGTTGTTTGTAGTTTTTATAGACTAGTTTAAATTCAATATTGTAGATGAGTTCGTCGTATGATTCTTCCGAAGAAGAATTTGATATTGAAGAGGAGGAGGACCTTGCAATGATCCTAACTATGCACATAAAAAAAGCCAAAGCACAGTGATTCGGTTATGAGGCCGGCAGAAAATTTGGAGGGATAAGATTGATGCCGACAACAGATTGATGAGGCACTATTTTGTTGATAATCCTGTGTACCCCGAGTCGTACTTCCGACGTCGGTTTAGGATGAGCACCGAGTTGTTCAAACGCATTGCAGAGAAACTGGCGAGCCATGATTGGTTTTTTCAGCAAAGGAGGAATGTCGCCGGAAAACTCGGGCATAACACCTTTCAAAAGGTGGCAGCCGCTTTACATATGTTGGCATACGGTATTCCATCTAATCTAGTTGATGACCACTTGGCCATGGGTGAGAGTCAAGCCATCATGTGTGTCAAGCGCTTCGCAGTTGGAATTGTGCAAGTGTTTGGCCTGGAGTATTTGGGATCTCCCACTGCTGAAGACGCCGCAAGACTTTTGGAGATGAACAAAGCTCGCGGGTTCCCAGGTATGCTCGGCTCAATAGATTGCATGCACTGGAGTTGTAAGAACTGTCCTAAGGCATGGCATGGGCAATTCCATGGCCAGAAAAATGGTTCCACTATAATCCTTGAAGCGGTGGCCGATTAAGAGACTTGAATTTTGCATGCTTTTCCTGGTATGCCTGGATCTTTGAATGACATCAACGTTGTTAATCGGTCACAACTCATGATAAGATTGCAAATGGTGAACTGCCATCGGTGCAGTTTGTAGCAATTGGCCATACATACAACTATGGCTACTATCTTGCGGATGGCATCTACCCAAAGTGACAAACATTTGTGAAGCCGTTGAAAAAATCGGAAGGTAAGAAAAATCTAGATTTTCACAATGCTTAGGCGGCGGCTAGGAAAGATGTGGAGAGAGCTTTTGGGATTTCGCAAGCCTAATTTGCTATTGTGAGAGGACCGGCTAGATTTTGGGATCAAAAGATCCTTAGTACATCATGCACGCTTGTGTGATCATGCATAACATGATCATCGAGAATGAGCGTGGCCAAGATTTAGACTACTCTCAGTACAAGCTCTTGGGACATCCCGTGCGAGTGCGGCGAAGTGCTGCGAGGGTGGCCCGATTTGTTGCCACCTATCATGCCATTCGACGTGCCGAAACGCACGATGATCTTCAGAAGGACCTAATCGAGGAGTGGTGGGCATGAAATGGCCGACAAAACGCATGATTTGTATGTTTGATGTTGTAGTGTCGAACTATTTGTTGTATTGGAAGATAAACTATTTGTCCGAGTTGTAATAAAATTGAACTATTTATTGTTGATTTTTTTATGTGTTTGATCTTTTGGTTTTGTTTGGAGTGTCATATGTTGTTTGTGGTGGGGCGCGCGCCTTTTTTTTGCAGCGCCTGCTGGAGTGGCTAGCGCGCTATATTTTGCCGCGGCCGCTGGAGCCAGCGCTCAGCTGCGTGCAAAAACCGACTATTTTGGCGCTGTAAAGCTTTTTTTGCGCGTCTGTTGGAGATGCTCTTAGTCCGATGTTGGGTGCTACACACGTTTTCACAATTCAAACACATTCGAGGATTGACATTTTCTTCCAAGAACCTAAAAGTTCTCGATGCCCATCTATGCCTCTAGTTCGATTGACATTTTTCTTCAAGTCTCAATCAGAATAGTTCAATTTTCAGTGTACCTTTGCGCCTACTTCTCTATTTCTAGATCAAATTGCATCTTGCTGCACAATGGACGAGGCCATGGCGGCAGTGTTGGCTGGGATTGGATCAGGATCAAGGGCACTGCCGAGCGGCGGGAACTCGGACAACTGTGGAATGGGAGTCTTCGGCGGTAGTGGAGATGACGACGGTCTCCGTTTCTGCCATCTCGCCACCTTGCGGCGGATCCGGCTCGAGTCGTACCCCTTCCCGCCGTCGACGACGAACTCCTCGAGAACCATGGCGTTCTCCGCCAGGAATTTGACGAGCCGAACCTGGAAGCAGGTCAGCTCCTCCGCGTCGAACTTCACCACCACCCTCCTCAGTGAATCCCGTAGACAGCTCAACGTGCAGCCGCAGCAAAGCCCGTGAAGGCCCAAATCATAACAACAACCTTCGTCGTCGTCATCGTCGTCGTGGCTGGCGTTGATGGATCTGCACAGGGAGAAGTCCGACATGGCGGCAGTCAGATCCGGCTCCGCCATTTCCTCAAGGTACTCCAGCCATCTGAACTTGAACCGGAGCTCGCGCACCACGGTGCAGCAACGCAGCAGGCTCACAACGGCCCTCACCGCGGCGACGCCGTGGTTCTGGATACACCACCCGCAGAGCTCTTCAATCTCGAGCCGCTCGAGTTTGTGGAAAGTTACCGACATAGCGTCGGCGACGACGGCGAGGTCGGCCATGGCCCATGGAGTAGACCGTGAGCTTGAGGACCCTCACGCGGTAAATGGAATAGAACATGGAGCGACTCCGTGGCCACGCCGCCGGGGAGTGCAACGCCAGGTGAACCTCCTCGAGGTGCGTCATGGGCGAGTCGAAGGAGAAGGAGCTGCCTCGGAAGGTGACGACGGTGTAGCAGAAGCGGCGGAGGCGCGGCGCGTCGAGCTCGACGCGGCACGCGTCGAAGTTGAGGTACCCGAAGTCGCAGTTGGCCATGAGGATAACGGTGGCCGCCGGGCATCGGATTCGGATCTGGTACTCGAGCTGCGAGTTCACGAATCTCACGTCCTCAAGGCGGACGTCAGCGAGCTTGGGCGCGGCGGAGATCATGTCCTGGAGCGTCGCGTAGTCCGTGCGGCACCGCCGGAGCCGCATCGCCTCCAGGCACGGGAACGCGAGATCCGGACAGGGCTGGAGAGAGTAGCCGGTGAGCTCGAGGACTCGGAGAGCGGCGAACGGCAGCGAGTCCGTGCAGCAGGCGAGCGTGCAGCTCCCGTAATCTAACCACTCGAGCCGGAACTCCTCTGCATCGGCGAAGTACTCCTCGGGCTCCGGCACGACCCCGGCGGTGATATCCTCCTCCTCGACGTCTTTTTCTTCCGCGCTGCAGGCGGCAAGCAAGGTGTCGTCGTCGCGCGTGGTGTCGGCGCGTGTGACGACGGTAATCTTGTTGGGGCCGCGGCCGCGGGAGCGAAGAAATCCGAGACGCGCGTTTATGATGTCGTCCAGCGCGCGACACCGGAGAGGATCGCCGCCGCCGCCGCCGGTGGTATAGGAACGGTAGTCGACGTTGACGGCGCCGGTGTCGAGCCAGAGCGGGCGGCGCCATCGCCGTGAGAGCGCGGTGGTGCTGGCGGCCTCACGTGCCGGGGCGAAGGACAGGATGCGGATGAGCAGGTCATCGGGGAGTTCGGAGAGCCGGTCCGTTGCGGCGGCAGTCGTCGCCATGCATCCAGGTCGAGTTCTGTCAGGCCTCTGTGCCTTTTCTCAGGGGAGTTAGGGCGCCAGGCCTATATATTATTGCCCGTACCCAGTCCTAATTGGAATCGTCTTCGGGCGACGTCTAGCGGCCGGCCGGCCCAGTAGCGAGATTTTGTACGCTGCCCGTTGTAGGTACATGTAGGTCCGGTTTGCTACACCCCTAAAAAAGGTCTGGTTTACCATGTTTTTTTTCTTTTCCGTTTCCGAATGTTTTATCGTTCGTTTTTATTAGCGCATGTTCCTGTGCGTTGCAACGGGGGATAATTGACATGTCCACTGAAGTATCCATCAGCACGGCCCGACAACATTCGAATTGTGTCCGGCCACAGCAGAGAGGCGCACACTGAGGTCTAGCAGAAATTCATATCAGTGGTACATGCTACACAGACAATAATTTTGGTATGATTTTTTTTCTACAGCGATTCTGATCTTAAAAAGCCTAATTTTTTATTTTTCATACCAAGGCATTATTTGTAAGTTGAAGCAATGTTTGGAATTTGCACCAAGTCGTTGTTAGGAATAAGCCACCAAGCCACATGGTGGCTGTGGTGATTGGTGTACGACTCCAGTTTATTAGTGCATGCAGTAGGGGCCGTTGGAGGCAACCGCGTCATGCGTGTAGGAGCGCGCCGTGCGCGTGGCCGGGCTGAGTGGATCGTGCGTGCATGGATGCATGCAAGTTAGTTGGATTAGTGGGGGTTAGTAGCCGAGTGTGGCGGCTGGCCAGTGCGTGTGTGGATCTTTCTGTACTGGTATTTAAGGTGATCAGATGAATGAGAAAGAGTGGTCGTGAGGGCTGGGCAAAATAATGTAGTCTTTGTGCTCACCAAGGAACAGTGTTCTGGGCAAAGCCGATGGTCTTCTTCCTTGGTTGTGTGTGTGCGTGTGTTCTTGTGTTCTTGAGAGAAACCATGAGAGAAGAGAGTTGTGCGAGGCAGCACAAGGAAGAAGAAGCGGCGCTGCGCGAGGAGGCGGCGCCAACAGTCGTGAGAAAAATCTCAATGAAAGGATTCACGCCTTCATCTTTTTTTGAATCTCCCTTTTTTTTATCCCCACTGATCACACCCTTATTCTCTCCTTTCTTTATTACTCCTATACGCCCATTGAAACTGATCATTTATACTCCCTCCAATCCATATAGGCCCTCCTAACATACGTCGTATAAACGTTATATTGTGTGTTAGCATTTTCCAAAATACACCATTGCAATTAATTAGGTTAATTAAGGTTATGCCCTAAACAAAATGTTAAAATGGTTAACATGAACAAATAATAGTACTGTTGGAAACTATGATCTTTTTTATCAAATTACATATAGAAATTATTTTTAATCCGAATTATGGTTGCAAAGTTATAGCATTATCATGTTTAACCTATTCTCTCTAAATAATAAAAGACCAGGGACCTAAATGGGCCAAAAATAGAGCGAACTGGGCAAAAGTGAAATACTAATCAGCGCCGGGGAGCGCAAGATAGGTGCTGCCGCAGTTGGGTCGAAACCCAACAGAGAAAGGGCACTTAATGTTAGACCGCGGGTTACTTAAAGGAAAAATTAGGGGCTTTTTTTGTAAAACGTAAACGTATGACGGCGGATAGGCAGAAACACTCCGTACTTTATTACTAGGTATAGATAGATATAGATATAGATACCGATTTTTTACTTCTTTGGTTTTATTTGCTTTTTCTTTTTTTCATCATCCTGCTTTGGTTTTCTTTGTTTTCTCATTGTTTTTGTTTTCGGTTTCTTTCTTTCTTTTGTTCTACTTTGATTTATATCTTGCTTTTCATTCGTCTTTTTTTTGTTTATGTTTCTTTGTCAGTTTTTCTATTTTTCTTAAAATGCAAGTGTGCCACCTCATCATGCAACATACATAAAAAGGACTCGCCTCAATAAGCAATTATGCATGTGAAAAAACTAACCTCATGATGCGAACATACACCAGAATTTTTACAACTATAGTATAAGCAAACACAATAAATCATACTATGTATTTTTTTATTTTATTTCTCATATTATTACTTCAAATATTCAAGTTCCATACAATCGAATCTACTGAAATATATGGCAAAAAAATTCTGCAACAAATGTGTGGGGTATCATCTAGTATTTTGATTTAAGAATTCAACGACAATGACTGCGGCTCCGGAGCGCTGGTCCTTAGTGGTACGTGCATGAAGACTTCCTGCTTGTTGTCATCAACAAGATCATGTCGGCTTTGGTATGGAGGCGGTGACAGCGGCAGTGTCCGTTCAACGGTCCATGGACCTCGATGTAGTTTTTATTATATTTTAGATGGTTTATACTTCCGATGAATCTATATAGTAGATCCGATCATTTTTGCCAGGAAAAATAATAATATGTGGGGTATCATCTAGTATTTTGGGTTCAGACCCAAGAGACAGCCTCACACGACAAGAGGTTAGCTCAATTCCGAAGAGTTAGCAACAGACCCACATCACTATGGAAGAAGGAACAATACAAACAAGAAAACAACAACACCATAACCTAGCTTTTTTTAACACAGTACAATCTTAGATGCCCACAACACGCACCTACACTCACCCCTATGAACGCACGTCCGCACACCCTGCCTCTATGAGCACCTTCGAGATACTAAGTCTGCATCACACCGAAGATTTACGAAGTCACCATAGACGTCTCGTAGTCAACCGGAACATATCCTCCTATTAAACGAACATCACCGAAAACTCTGAAATAAATTTCAGAAAAATGCGAGCACCAGGACTTGAATCAGGATGGGTTGATTCCACCCCAAGGAATAAAACCTTACTTTTAAATAGTCAATGCACAAGAGATCCATAAAGTTGCACCGCGCGCGGGTTCAGTTCAGTCTACAAATTTGCAAATTGGAGTGGACTAGTACATAAATTCACAGCGTGGGATCGAGTTTGCCCAAATTCAGTTCAGCAAAGAGATTCTGGCAAAATGCCACACGCCTCGCGCTGTCATTTTTTTTTTGGAAAAAAGGAAAGGAGCAATGCTCGCAGTAATGACAGCAAAGCCAATGGCATCTAAAACTTTGATCATGAATTGGACTGTTCAATGCATGTGTACATTTTGTATGCGTGATTGCTGCTTCGCCTTATCAGATGCCAATCTTAGATCAGTAATTCTCCGTGTATGCTCGCTTAATTGCAGCAACACACATGCACACAGCTGGTGAACATAAACTGGCAAGTTCAAGCATACACTTGAACACATGATGCTTTAGAATGAAAACTGCTTACAACCGTACCAAACATATGACTTCGCTAAATATGCTTCATTCCAAAAGTTTGCAAAAGTAAAGTGGGATTAACAGACAGAGAAGAGGAACGATTCATGGCTAATTGGTTGGTTATTCTGGGACCAATTAAGCGTAAGTTAGCCAGATCATCAGCAGATTAGAGACACGTAGGAAGTACCAGGAGAAATGAATCAAATAACTTGTTTGATTAATTATAATCACAGAGGAGGGCGGGATTTGGTTGATCAGCTAACTAGGAGTTGATTCCTACACTTGTGCTGTAAAAGAGTATCATGACATGGTCAGTGGTAGCTGTGGCAGGCGATGTGCGCCGACGTGGCGGCAGCCCGGCCTCCTCCTCTTCGCTCGGCGCCGGTGAGCCGCGCCAGATGCAATCCCTCACGTATCTCATCTGCAAGAAGGGGGGAAGGAGATGCCCTCGGCATGTCAGCTCCACCTGCATGTGGGAAAGAACAGACATATACACTGGTTAATCCAATGTTGCACACTGGCTAACAATAAGAAATCATGTCTCCTGTGCAAATAAAGAAGGAAAAAATGGTGCCATGAGTTTTTAAGAATTGTTCAATAAAAAAAAGAATGATGCAGCTGGCACGAGGGATGCACATAACTGGTATATTAAGAATACCAGAGAAATGTGCCATGACGGATGTACTGTCATATTTTGAAATCAATGTAATTTTCTTACTATTAACACATGCACAATAACATTTAGGGCGCCTCCTAAGTGACAACTCATATGAAAATGCATGTACTCCCTTCGATCCATATTATTTGTCGCTCAAATTGATGAATCTAGCACTGAAATACATCTAGATACATCCATTTGAGCGACAAATAATATGGATTGGAGGGAGTACAAAGGTTATCTAATGCAATCACATTAAGAAGTCTTCGGATGGATCCTCCACCCTCACTGACATATGCATAGTGTCGGTCATATTCGACTTTATTGTTGCATGTATGTTTTTCTTTGTTTGCAATAGCAGACTGTCTGTGATAAATATGTGCATCTTAATTATGCGGAGGCCGGGTACCAGCTCAATATGCATTGTATCATCATCATCATCTTCTTCTTCTTCTTCTTCTTCTTCTTTTTGAGGGAAATTCTTTATATCTCATTGATGCTACATTATGTATTAATAAAAATGCCTTTTGTCGAGGAAAAAATTAAGTTACAACTAAAGCGTGCATGCGCTTTCAAAGGAGTATTTAACCAAAAACTACCTACATGTATGTGTCTGTGAGAACTACCATGTTTTTTATTCGCCTAAAACCTACTACCACTTTTGTGCTAAAAAATTGCTCGAAACTATCACATTTTGTTAAATCGTGTGTTCTCAGGGACACATAACATAATCGTGTGTGCGTGCATGCACGTTCCCACGTTCATCTACGATCTGCCAGGCCTAACATACGCGTGCATGATGGCATGCATACGCGCGCGCGCGCACGCATACAGAACGACTGCCAGATAAATATGGGTCGACATTGGGATTGGTTGTATGCTAGCTAGCATATCGATCGCTTTCACGTACGTCGTTGGCTTTGCTGTGCAGCCACGTACATAACCTCTCCCCCTCCTCAACACTCCTTCCATGCCAGCTCGCTACACCGCACTCCGCCGACCTTACACTTACAGTACAAACTACTCCATTGCAATAAGCCAAGAAGCTAGTTAGCTCCTCTCCTTAATTGTCATTATAAGAATGTATATATATGCCTTCCCTTCCATGAAAAGCAGAATAAACTAAGTACTTCCTTCGTCCGGAAATACTTATCGGAGAAATAAATGTATCTAGACATACATATTTAGGTTCTGGATACATTTATTTTTTATTCATTTATCCGACAAGTATTTCTAGACGCAGGGAGTACGAACGTAAAAAGTTTTCGAAAAATTGATTGCGCAGGCAAGACCTTATGCGTGTATGCATGCACACTCCAGAAAGTTGTCATTGATCAGATGGACTGGAATCTCCTTGCACTGCCATATTTATTTACTCATAGGCGTACGAAGCTAATATAGGAGAAATAAAATCATGTGCTAGTAGAGAATGAGCTAGTACCTAGAATATGTGCGCGTGCGTACTTATATACGCTGGCCGTCGCTACTGGTCGTACCAGCTGGTACGTAGTACCTGCACCTCGAGCGAGTGGTCCTACCCGCGCACGCGTGCCGCCACCGGCCGGCCGGCGTCAGGTGGCTATGTCACGTACCTCTCGTACCTCCTAGCTACGTACATGCTCTACTACAGTACATAAAGCGACGCATCGACCGGCCCGGGAACGCCGGACGCACACTCATCAATCCACCACGTTTCTCATCCAAATGTACCGATCCATATCGTACGTAACGTACGTGTGGCGTCCACGTACTCGACCGTATACCAGCTGTCGCTCGCTCAGCTGGGTGGTGCATAGAGTAACTTCATATATACGGACGAACGAGTGCTCGCAGTCCAAACAAACTCAGATCGATGACCAGAACAACTGGAGTACATGCATGATGATGCATGTACGCACGCATGCGTGACGACGAGATGATGAACGAACATATATGAAGCAGAAAAAATAATATGTGCCGGTATTCGCGCGTGGTAAGCATGCAGACCACCCTCAACAAAGTTAAAAAAAAAGTACCAGTTATGTGCGTGTCTTTTTTTGTGAAGTGAGTTCTATGCATGGGTTAATAATGTGTACACTTAAACTACACCAAACATACTGTCCCAAAAACATATGAATGTCATCCGTTAGGGGAGATGCGCGTCGGCGGCTCGTTCTTGCGTCAGTAGTGGTCGTTCGGTGGTCCCGGAATCTCGATGTAATTTTTATTATGTTTGAGATGTTTTGTAAATTAGGTGAGCTTTATAACAGATCTGACCGTTTTCGGAAGAAAAAACACATATGCATGTAGCTGTATTTTTTTTTTAGAGGTTTGTTAGGCCAATGATATTGCTGTACTTGATGGAATTAATTAGTTTGACGATGTAATTTGATATGCTATGCGTGTGCGTGTCCATACAGAAAGTAACAATCAGAGTTTCATATCATATCAGCAAGAGACCATATAATTAATTAGTTCAAGTCCTAGCTAGACTTGGCATTGGTGATTGCATTTTCTTGGATTTATTTCAGTCTTTCCGACGATGTTCATTCAGTGAGAGAAGACGTTCCCATCGATCGCGAGGCATCTGTGATGATTTTAACAATCTCAAGATGTTGTGCATGCTCAGTATCTCAGAGGTGCTCATAGCAGCAGGGCGTTCGTGCCGTGCATTTATAGGGATGAGCGTATGTGAGCATCTGCGTTTGTACTATGTTGAAATAGAATCAAGAGACCGTGCAATTAAACGATTGATCGTCTTTGTTTTAGCATTCCAAGGGAGTACTATTTTAGTGCAGTACTAAATAAGAAAAAACAAATCATCCACGGTTGCAATCGTGAACTTTCTATACGCAATCATATTATTAAATATGTGCAATATTATTATTTTTGTATTCACAGAGGATGCTACAAAACGTGCAGAAGTTGAGCAGAGCACGTCGAGATCAGAAAATCAAGTTGACCTCGATTAGTATAGTTCAGATGATTAATTATTGACAATGATATACATACACGAACTGTGCTAAGTTTGATGAAAACGAAGTTGGCAGCTGGTGCACTCTTAACGGATGAGTTGGGATGGCCATGTCGAAAAACAGTATGACATGCATCGACGCCTCAACAGTCAGCCGGCCCTCCCTCATGCATCGTGTCTTAACTACTTCATTATGTATCAACAGAAACACACGGCATACGCAACTCAATATTCTTGCGTGCATCAAGCTATAGGATCGATCATGGAAGTCCTACAAGATGCTGACGTGATACTATATACTTCCTCCTTCCATCTATATAGGGTCTAATGCGTTTTTTAAGACCGCCTTTGACTATTGACAAGATTAATAGTACATGACATGCACAATGTGAAAATTATATTATTGAAAGCTCCTTTCACACACGAATTTAACAGTGTGTTTTGTGTAAGTTGCATGTCATATATTATTGCTCTAATATTTGGTCAAAGTTAGCCTCGGAAAACGATTAGGCCCTATATAGATGGAAGGAGGGAGTAAGTTATTTTGCAGCATGCATGCATGCTGATAGTTATGCAGCGCCACCTGCTCCATTAGTTACTAATTAATTTCCGTGAGAATATATTGGACGGTGCATATTTAGGTGCAAGCGAAAGTTATTATATTCGTATTGACTTTTATGATAATTGTCCACCGTTGATCACAGATGCATCTATAGACAAATAGAGTTTCTGTTGGTAAGTTAACTCTAGTACTTAAGAGTTTTTTGTATAGATGTAAGAAATGTTATTCGAGTGAAATGTATTAAATCCCTAGCTATATATCTTGAACTATTTAAGTTGAAGAGAACTTGATGCATATATGATGTGGCCCCCTGACCTATTGCTTTGTCTATATCCAACAATATATGAGATGCTGACATAGCTTAGCTATGTGGTACGTTTAATTAGGTATAGTGTTTCTTTCATGATTATTCCAAGTGCCAGTAGCGTACCCATACATGCGGCCACACAACAAGAAACCAATGCTCTCTATACCTTGCAGTGTAAATTCAACAATCGCGCGACTATTCACAGTTAATCACTTGATTGGCGCTTCCCAGCTAAATTTGATGTCACTAACGTGATGGAGAAAGACACATAGAGCAATTCAGAACAGATGAAAGGCGCTTGTTTTTTGTGAAAAAAGTGGGTGCTATATACCAATCTGCCGAGGATAAAATTGTTTATATACAGCAATCCTAAAATTGCATATAAATATAGCTATGCCGCCATAAAGTTGGCAATATTTAAAGGTCGATTTCGAGATGTACCTGATGAGATTGTGAGAGTCCTAGCTTCTCCGCCAAGTACTTCAGCACCACTTCCACCTTCATGCTGGTATCCCTGTTGAAAATAATATATACATGCATTTTGAGATATATGTGTGTATGAAAATGCAAGGATGACCTTTCAATTCACATACTGATGTGTCATTTTTTTACTAAACAATTCATATATATACCAAATCATTACAAAAAACAAAAGGTGTATTTGATAGGTACAAATCCTACATGTATAGCTAATTAGCTAGCCAGCGGCTGCATGAACTACCTAGAAACTTTTGAGACCAGCTAGGTAGTAGCTAGCTACGTCCTACATAGGCCGTTGTAGCTGGAAACTAGCTAAACAAGGAGAGCTACATATACATACACATACGTGCACCGATAACACTGTTGTGCATTAATATTATTTGTACTCTATGGAGAAGGGGCACAAAAGAAATAAAAATGCAATCAAATTATACCTGATTCTTAGGTAGCTCTTTGGTATCTGAGGCAAAATGGGCTCTCTACCTCTGCAAAGCATGGCAAGAAGAGTAGTTAAGTACTAGAGCTCCACACTGCAGCTTGAAAATTATAAACTAAATCCAATCTAAGGCAGCTTTGTTGGCATATGTGCACTTGTAAAACTATGTAATTTGTCATAAAAAATTAAAATATGCAGCATGAAAGGGTTTTTTTTCTTTTCGAAAAGGGCATGCAAGGGCGTTTGCATTGTTATCAAATGCATTAGTGATGTGCATATGTACAGACATTGCTATGAGTAATTAATTGAATATGATCAAATTCAAAAGAAAAAATCAGAAGATAATCAAATTGAATATGTGTGTACATATATGTAGAGTTGTTGTGTATGTAGAGATTAATATGCTTACTGGTTGGGAGCTGCCTGAAGAGTTAGCCACAAGCCGGCGGCCTCCGTTCTTGTCGGCGGGCTGACGACTCTCAAGAGATCGGCGGAGCAGCTCCTCAGCGGCCGCGCGAACTGCAAGAACGGCGGCGCCGGCGTCATGGACCCGCTCGCCGCCGTCGTAGGCCGATACCGGCCGTGGCCGTACTGGTGGTGATAGCTCCTGATGGGCAGCGGGAACAGCGGCGGCCGGCTCATCACCCTCGCGCTTTCTCTGCCGTCGCCGCCGGCGAGCAGGTCCAGCTCCATCGGAGCAGCCCTGGCGCCGTCGTTTTCGCCGCCAGCGGAGGAGGAGGATGTGGTGGTCGACGAGCACGACGCCACGGCACCGAGACCAAGCCGGAGCCAGTCCTTGTTGCCGCCGTCCTCGTAGTCCCCTCCGCCGCCCCGGGAGCTCGTGCCGGCCGCCGCCTCCTCCTCGGCGTTCTCGTCGTCGGCCATGGCTAGCCGACGAGGGAACCTGGACGGCTGCTGCTGCTTGAGGTCGTCGACGGCCGCCGAGGCAGCCTCCTCCAGCTGGGCGGCGATGTAGTATCCGGAGTAGTACGATGGCGGCGGCTTGCTGTTCTTGCCGCTGGGGTCATGGTGCGACGGCAGCTGGCTCCTAGTGGTTGGGACCATGGCGGCGCCGTCGATGTGCTGCTGCTGCTGCTGCTGACCTCGTCCGCGGGGAGGCACGTCTCATGTCTCGATCGGTTCTCCGGCGGTGGCTGATCAGACGGCAAGGGGCATCCATGGCCGCCTCATCTCCATCCTCTTCTTCTCTCCTATGGACGGGGGAGCAAAGGAGATGAGGAGGGAGAGGAGAGGAGAGGAGAGGTGATGTTTCTTCCCCCTTGGTCTGAAACTTAATACCAGTCTTTGCTGGAGAGAGAAGCTTAAATAATAAATAAATAAAAGTTGCTCATGAGAGAGAGGGGACAGCCACAGGAGAGAGAGAAAATGAAGAATTTTAAGGATAGAAAAACTGGATGTGGAGAGGGCTGTCGTGTCAGTAGAGTTAATTAATTTACAATTATATGCGTGATTTGTGATGGAAGTGAGTTCATAAACAGTACTAACATAAGCTAGGGTGCATGCCGTGTTGCTGTAGAATCTAAGGGCAAGGCCCAGACATGGCACTGGACACGAAAACTACCTACGCCAACAACAAAAACTCAGGTAGGACATAGGGTACAGAAAGAAAGAGAAGGCTAGAGAGAGACAAGGGTAGAGAGAGAGAGAGAAAAAGAGAGAGGATGGATGGATGGAGGTAAGTGTGAAGTACGTTCTACGTTGAAGTGACCGGAGCATGGCAACGCACTCACCTTATCACTAATCTTAAAACATGACTAATAATAGTCCATACAACACACATGTTTCGATCAAGGTTACTATATTTGGTCTAAGTAGTGTTAGCTTTTTGACCACCCTAAAGTTACTTGGCCATTTTGCGCCACTCCTCTTTTTCCTCTGTTTTCTTCGTGTGCACGTTCATGCTACTCTCGGGTCGCTAAAATGTAACTGTTGTGTGTTTGAGAAAAAAAAAACTCCATGCAGTTGTGGCGTTCAAGAAAAAAAGTATGTTCATATTTTGTAAACTGTAATAGAAAAAAAAAACTCGCAATTCCCAATTCATATACTCCCTCTGTTCCATAATGTAGTGCATATAGATTTTCTAAAAAGTCAAACATTACAAACTTTGACTAAGTTTAAAGAGAAAAGTATTTATATCTACAATACCAAATATATACAAGATGAAATTGCGTCTCTTGATGTATCTACGGATATGTACTTCGCATTCTAGATGTATATGTTTTTCTGTACAAACTTAGTCAAAGTTTATAAAGTTTGATTTTTCTAGAAAAATCTATATGCACTACATTCTGTTGGAATGGAGGGAGTACCAAATAAAAATTCATTTTTCTTGCTATGAAACTATTATAATATCTACTTTTATCAAATAACGAAACGGGGGGTGTACCGTCGGCTCGACTAAACACGGTTAACGTAGTATACCGCAATGTCACCAAACACATAAGATACATGCTGAAATGCTGAATAATCAGTCGGTCAGCTCAGGAGGAATGCCACTGTTGGATGAGGCACCATGTACCTTTCTTTGGGGATATCTTGTTCTGGTCCTGTTCAGTTAGGACGCTGCTTTTTGGGGCATTTAAGTTGTACTCCCTCCGTTCCTAAATACTTGTCTTTCTAGGCATTTCAACAAGTGACTATATACGGAGTAAAATGAGTGAATCTACACTCTAAAATATGTCTACATACATCCGTATGTGATAGTCATTTGAAATGCCTAGAAAGACAAGTATTTAGGAACGGAGGGAGTAGATGCCATGTCTCTGTTCCTGTTGCACGGTCATTCAGCCGGCAATATTCCTTAGTCGCCAAAAGCCTAGTTTTTTTCTGTTGCTAGGTCATGGATCATGACAGATATGATATGGTGATCACCTACTTGTTCGCAACATTAGAGAAACAAGCTGTTAATCTACGCATTGAGCGCTAGATAATTGATGATGCATGCATCGATTAGCGAGTGATTAGAAAAACAAACAAGTTTAGCAATTGATCTTCTTGTTAAGGGGTGCCACTTACTAGGAAGCACACATACGGACGTGCTTTTGGTAAATTAAATTAGATGTGTATACAATATTTATTTGATTGAAGTCTTAATTTGAGTAGATGTAGATATGGAGGGTTGGTTAGTGCAGGAGTTGTGATACTTTGTCTCTGATGGGATATGATAAAGAGCAGTTAGCTGTCAAAATAGATAAATGTTCAAGGGTAGTTGGAGATGGGGTGGGATCCTGTAAAGATGAGCAGACAACTATTTGTAGAACAGATAGTATTAACCAAATAAATGAGCATACATCTCATCATTGGCCATTTGTATTATACTGAGGATTGTTATATTCATGAGAGTAATTTGAAAGTTAGCTAGATCATGTTACTCTGTATCTTGATCCAGCATATCCCTAAGTCAAGGGCCATGCATGCATGCATGTAACATGGATCAATCAGTACATGTATATACAGTGAGAACTATGATGGTGATGATAATTGAGCATTATACTATTTGCTTGTGTACAATCGACATGTATCCACTTGAGCTTAGTATAGTGTATATATACAGATTCTCGGTGTCATAACTATCCAGAGCAGCTGGATATATCATGCAGACTTTGTTAGTCGTTGTCAGTTATGCGCAGGTGAGGCCATCACGTAACAGAGATTAATTAAGGGACTCCATGCATGAGCACTCTCTGACTCTGTAATATACAATCAATTAACCTACACCTATAGCTAGCACAGCTGCGCAAGGGCATTAGTTAATTTAGCACATGAACAAAAAACAATCAAGCACAAGGACAGCCGCATCATACATATATGCTCTACATTTCACCAATTGGTTATGGCAAATGAAAGATTGCGAGATCATTATGCAATCATGCAGCGCGTTCGACAGTTTTATTGGAATCAAATCAGAAGATGCAGCAAACGGATAGTGCCTCCACGTTGCGCACACACGGTTTGTAACTGCAAATTTGCAGTGTATATTACTCCCTCCGCCCGGAAATACTTGTCATCAAAATGAATAAAAGTGGATGTATCTAGATGTATTTTAGTTCTAGATGCATCCCTTTTTGCCCATTTGATGACAAGTATTTTCGGACGGAGGGATACTGGCAAGTTGATCGCCCCCATTGACATGCATGGCCATCATATAAATGTTGTATTACTCAATGTTCATTTACTTGATTAAATGGTACACACAAAAACATAAGACTATATACGTGCCGGTCACTACTCACTAACAGCACCAAATCAATGTCTTATAATCCATATCTAGATGTTGATTGACTTTTTTTAGAAGAAAAAAAAAGCATGCCGAAGGAGAAATAGTTTGAACATGCTAATGGCTAGGCTACGTTAGGAGCATGTATATTACAGAAGCTGTCATGGTATTAACAAACTGCTTTCCCACGTTGTGTTAACAAATAAGCTAGAAGTGTACCTTCACGCAGCTGAAGAGATCAATAGCTTGTCCCGCCATTTATTCATGAATGTAAAACTATTCAGGTGCCACAGTTTGCTCTATGAGATGATTGAATTTGAGCCTGAGCACAGGTAGGTTAACTAAGCAGAGGATGGGTGGCATGGTCTACAGGAAATTGACAGATAGCACAGTCTGAGCAGCCATAGAATGCTCACAAGATGGCACTGCTCACCAGACACATGTTGAGAAGGCAGTTAAAATGTCAGTACAGATGCCCATCTGTTCCAACACAGTAAGTAGTTCATATTTTCTTTAATTTTAGTACTCCATAACTTCGTTCTTTTCCTCAGTCTACTGTCAGCAGAAAACAGATACACATCAGAACACAGGTATGTGCATGTAGATACAAACAAATCTGGATTCTAATCTGTAAAGATGGGAATGATAGGAGTGACATGTCCTTGCTGCTTTGCTCAATCTCTGTGTGATCAGTCAATCCATCAATCCCATAAGACACATGCACCTCCTCTCTCTTTTTGTGATAGATTTCCTTTGTTTGGCACACCTTCTTGAAACAAATGTACACACAACTCATGAACCATGATGGCAGCCAAGGCGGGGGCACTTGATAGCCAAGCACTGTTTGGCTGCCTGCATCTGCATCTGCATATTGGCACTTGCATAGGTACTAGATACACACATAGATATTGGATTTCACTTTGCCTTGTGCTGCAGGCTGCCGCAGTGTTTTGGCCTGCCCACACTTCTGCATGCCTATAAAGTGTGCACACACACACACACACAAGCACACAAGGGAGAGAGAGAGAGAGAGAGAGAGAGACTTAAAGCTCTGTGTCTTTTCCCCATTTCTCTCTCTCATATCTCCAATGTGGCAGGGGAGGAGGAGGAAAAGATTGAGCATGACAAGATGTTTGGATTGGGGGAGGTCAGGGTTTTGATCATGGTCTCCTGTGATGTGTCAAGCAGGAAGATCTTGTGGACCATGCAACACATGCATGCATGCAAGCTTGGCTGCATGCTGCAACCTTTGCATTGCTGCAGCAGGGCAGCACACAAGCCTGCAGGCAGCCATGCACACACTGATCATGCCATGGAAAGACACATCACTGAATCTTTGTGAGCCAGCTCAAAACCACACACACAGGCAGGCAGGCAAGCAAGCTAGGCTTGTTCTCTGCTTTGTTTTTGTCTCTAGCTGTCTCTGAAAAAAGCCTTGTGGGTGTGGCTAGCTAGTGCTCCCACTGCATGCAGGCTGGATGGCTGGCTGCTTCACTCACTTGCCAGCACATACATAATTGCAGGAACAGGCCTGCCTCAGGCTTAGGGCATCTTTCCTCCCTGTTCATGTGCTGTCTCCTTTTACTGTTTTTGTATCCTTGTTTGATGGCCTATGGCTGTGGGGGTGGGGGTAGATGTGTTGCTCCTCCTCACAAAAAGCTTAGCCAGTACAAATTGGCGGTACAAATCTATGCATGCAAGGCTCTGAAAAGAGCCATGCATTAAACCAGCATGCATGTAGAAAGCAGTACTATGCAGTCATGCATGCATGCACGCACACGTATGTGCGCAGCACCTAGCTCTATGCAATGCAATGCACTCACTGATGCCTGCTCCTAGACAGTTCTCTCTTTCAAGGGCTGCTCCTAGACTGTGTCATGCTTTCTGGTTTGCAGCTTGCAGGCTAGGAAAATAATCTTAATTAAGCTACTCCACTCCAAGCAGAAAAGGCAGTTAGTAGCCTTGACAGGGCAGGCTTTGAGTCCAGCGCAAACCTAAAGAATATGAGTAGAAGAAAAGAAGCAGAGATTGTGAGCATCAGTGACAAGGAATAATCACCTGTGCTGGCTCCAACAGAGATACAGAAGCAGAGATTGAGAGTATCAGTGACCAGGAATAATCACCGGCCTGGGCTGGCAACAACAGAGATACCTAGCCCATCTTGTCAAATTTCCAAAATCTGGCTGCTCAAAATACTCCACCATTTGACAGTTATTATTCCATGTACACTGGATGATGGATTGGCAGCAGCAGCCAGGTAGAAGCCTTCTTTTTGTCTCATGCCATACATACCTCTCACTGTTGCCATGCTGCAAGCAATATTGCCTCTCAATTCAGTTTCCCATATACTGCCCATAGTACACCATATCATATCAGCCTCAGCAGATGGTACAGCATATGGTCTGAGTCACCCAAAAAGAGAATCATCCAGTAGGCTCTTTTTCCTTCAAAGAGAGAAAGAGAATCCAGTAAGCTTTATTAAAAGAACCACACCACCACATAGTCCTCCTACCTCTCATCCCTGTCAAGGCAAAGTTGCAAATATGCACCTGCATATTGTTTCCTACTGCTGCAGGCTTGCTGTTTGACCAGATATGTAGAGTACATGGCCCTTTTGTGCCATGCAAGGCAATCAGACCACAGGAGCAGCACACAATGCACCAGGCACTTGAATCATGACAGGCATGACCAAGCTCTCCTATCCTCTCCTGCATGCTCCAGCCCCTAGACATGCATGCTACAGCCTCACACCCTCAACAATATCTCTTTTCTCTTCTCTTCCTTGATCTTGCTAGCAGCCAAAACATAACAAGACAAGCAGAGGCACATTGGACCAGGGAGACAGTGTTGCTCCAGTTGAATTGAATCACATGCTTGTGCAGTCCCAGCAGCATGGCACAGCATTTCCCTTACCTGCCTCCTGATGATGGTGGCACTTGAGTGACTGTCCTCCCTTGATATGCACATTGCTCACATCCATAAATTAACCAAGGGCCCAAGGCCCAACTAGTTTCTTCTCATTGGCAAAAGGCCAAGTTCCTCTTCTGACTTGCCATACCAGTTCACCATAATATCTGCATGTCCTTGCAGCACAACTGTAAAACCATACTACAGTCTAGCAGTCTACAGCTGTACTTAAAGGAGAGGTCTCAAAAGAAAAAGAAAAAACACAGCTGTAAAACCTACACAGCTGCACCTGATGCGGAGCCATGTTGAGATAATTCAATATGATCAAACAACAGTATTATCCTACACACTGATCACTAGAAGAGTGTTTAACCACACACGCGGAGCACTTGGGAGATTTTAAGATCCAATCTTGTTTCAACCGTTCTGACACTAGGTTTATGAAACTAGACCCACCAGTATCAAGTCACATAAACTAGATTTGACAGATACTGATTCTCAGATATTTTTTGTCAAGCTGGTTTCGGACATGGTCGATGCAGCTAATATTGCGCCTTGAAAGGAAGTCAGTAATAAGAAGGGAATTAGTATCTACATGATTTCAGTCACTTACAAGGTTGTACAGGGATTTCTTTTTTCTTGAATTCGACAAAACAGTGTATAGAGCCGTGTTAAGTTTCAAACTATGATGGATGATAATACAGTCTGTACAAAATCAAAACCACTTCAGACAAAGGAAAATGAAGGGTCCTGAGGTGCACAAAAGAGCAAAACCAAGGCATGGTGCACTACCAAGATGACCCAGTAGATCTAGCATAACAGCAGCAGAATTCTTCCAATTGTCCATTGTCACTATTCACTCAAGCTTCTTAAGTTTGTCAACAGATGCAACCTTCTCTTGCTCAACGGGGAAGTACTTGATTCCGATGAGATCACCAACTTTGCTGATAACCTGAACAATTTGCATGAAATTATGATCAGGGGATGTATTGTGTACACAACGCATAATCTACAAATGCATTCACATGCCATGGATTCAGATCAATTGTACTCTGTATTTGGTATTAAAGTGAAAATGTCGCAACAAAGCATGTAGGGGCATTGATAAGAGTGTTGACTTTACCTCCAACCCTTTAATTAGATCCTCCCTTGATTGAGAAGCTGAGATACATATCCTAGCTCTGGCAAGTAGTAGCGGCGTTGCAGGAAATGCAACAGTCACAACAGCAACCTAGAATTACAGAACATGCCACATTAGCGAAAAGAAAATCAGAACTTCGCCAAATAAAAACATAAACATGAACTGCTTGAGAAATTCTCATGCAAATGTAATAAACAGAGGATGACGTGCATCTAATGGATGGCCGCTACATATGAAAACTCACATTTTGTCTCAAGCACTCCCTTGAGAATGCAGGAATTTTAGCAGGATTGTAAAGCATGATAGGCATGACAGGTGAGTCATTATCTCCCAGCACCTCAAAACCCATTTTCTGAAGCTCTGAACGGAAAAAATTGCTGTTCTCCCGAATCTGAGCAAGTTTCTTTGCCCCTATTTACAGCAACGACTGCGTTAGGAATTTCCCCAAGACAAGAGACACATGGAAGCCATAAAAGCATTAAATCCTTCCTGATATACCTCTGTTAGATCCATCTTCCCCAAGGACGACCTTTATCGCAGAGATGACCTGCTGGACTGCTGGAGGCGACATGGATGTTGCATAAATATGGGCTGGGCATGCGTGCTTGAGATGGTGAATGATCTCCTAAGAATATAGAATGGCATATGGGTCAGATTTATCAAATATATATCGTTGAGTCAAGAATTGGTAGGTGGACCTTTCATACTTTTGATGCTGCAATATAACCTCCGCACGATCCAAACGATTTTGTAAATGTTCCCATCATGATGTCAACATCAGCTGGATCCACTCCTAGTAGTTCACATACACCTCTTCCAGTCTTTCCAACAGCTCCAATACTGTGTGCCTCGTCTAAATATGTGTAAGCCTATTAAGATGTTTATAAGAACTCCAAGTCAATACACTGATACATCACTACCAGTTTGAAATTTTTGAACAGCTTGTGAAGTGCAGTACTCCCTCCGATCCAAAATAAGTGTCAACTTTGAACAAAGGTTAGTTCAACCTTAGTTCAAAACTGCGACACTTATTATGGATCGGAGGGAATACTATGTATGACATAAGTACCACTTCTAGCGTGCAAAGGAACTACAGTTTTTCATTACTGATAACAGAACAAGGAGTCGGTATGCGCAATTCTCACACCTTGTATTTCTTGCAGACAGCCATAATCTCAGGAAGGTTGCATAACTCCCCTTCCATGCTATAAATTCCCTCAACAATCACAATTATCTTCTTCCATGGCCTGTGTGTACGAGGTTGCCCCCCTGCAATCTGCTCCCTCAGTACGTCTTCCAGATGTGCAGGGTCTGGAAGAAAATAAGGGAAACATTAAACTTCCTGCCTCATCGTTAAGTACACATCATGAGATGCAGCTGTTAGTGAGCTTACTGTTATGTTGAAAAACCCGGACAGTAGCCCCTGAACCCCTGGCTCCATTCACTATAGAAATATGGTTCAATGAATCGCTAACTATGAGTCCCCCCTGGTATCATTAAAATACATTAGTCCAGCATGTATCAGAAAAAAATAAGACAAATAAAATACTCTGCTCACCACAGACCTTCCCAATCAAAATAGGAATGATCGCAGAATTTGTCACATAACCCATGCCAAAAAGAATAGCCGCAGGCTTGCCAACAAATCGTGCAACTAGTTCCTCGAGCTCCGTGTGCAGCTTAGTATTTCCTAAGATTATACACAGATCAATTAGCGTTAGTTTCACCATACTATTGAAGTATTAAATGGAGGCAAACTATGGCATGGACATATAAGCACCTACCTCCATCAACTCTGGCACTGCAAGTACTGGCAGAATATTTCTTGAGTGACTCAATAACACGAGGAGTGCAGTACTCATCTGCTGCAGCAAAACCAAGGTAGTTGTAGGAACCCAAGTTAAGACACTTGGATGTTTTTGTGGTACGTCTGCGTTAAAGATGCACTGAATTAGAGACTAGCATTCATCCTGGGATAACATTTGCTTATGCTAATTAGGTGTGGAGTCAAATGTGAGAAAAACATACTGAAGTGTCTTGTTGCCGTCATTTGAGTGACGCTCAACTACATCGAACCAAGCATCGGGCGCACTGGCAATAGGTCGGCCAAAACAGTCCTGCCCACCCAACAAGGAAAGGTAAACAAAAGAAGTGATAAACATGTCATTCCTGAGGGTGCACATATCATAGCGAAGCATCATCCCACACATCACTCTCCATAAAAAATCATTGGACGCATTGTAGAGATATGGTTTCACACACATCTACTCAGACAAAAGATTAGTTCTTTCTGATAACTATTTATTCTGCACATTGGAGTGGAATAGCACAGAAAAATGCAGAAGAATGAATGACACATTCAAGATGGCTCAAAACAAGCAACCCTTTCACTTCATTCAACCATTAATTAGAAGAATGGACCAAAGTTTCAGTTGAGATCTCATGGCTCTGGCATAAAAATTGGGGTTTATGTATTGTACATAAAAGGCAAAGAAAAAAAGGCTAAAAAAAGCTAGCAAGCACAACAACAGATCAAATGAATTTTCAGTTGGGACAGTTTCCAAGTCTCCATCATGTGATCTACCTAAGCAGGCACTAAATTTACCACGCCCACCACCACTAGGCAACTCAAGTCAACTAACTCAGAATCACATGATCCAAGCCCACCTTCAGAGAAAAAACAAGTTGTAATTCTGTGAATCGTCAAAGTGGGGAGGAGATCTCACCTGGATGCGGAGGTAGAGGCGGCGCGTGTAGAAATCCTCGTACCCCAGGCAAATGGGCGCGTAACCCTACGGAGTCAGCAGCACGAGCAGCGTCAGCACCGGGGGGGAGAAGAAGACGGCGAATCTGAAGTAACGGACGGACCTTGAGGTTGCTGGATTTGCCGGCGTCGAGGATCCGGCGGAAGAAGTCGCGGAAGTGGCCGAAGGCGAAGAGGAGGCCGTAGCTGAAGAGCGTGGTGAGCGCGGTCAGGTACGGGAGCCTCACCATCCTCCTCGCTCCCTTCGACGCGGCACGCGGCGGGGGGCGGGGGGCGGGGGGCGGGAGCGGTGTTTATTGGCCGCCTGGGCGCGCGACGGGGTCGTCAACGGCGGCGTGGGGTGGCGACCGGCCAATGGTTTCCGATGGCGACTGGCTAGATTGGAAAATTGGAATCTTTGGGATTAGGGTGGGGGGTGAGGCTAACGGGGCGGTGGCGACGCGCGTTTGAACGTGGACGGCGACGACGGACGCAGCGCGTCAGGGGCACGGTGGGGGGTCCGACTCCAGCTCACCCGCGGAGCATCGCACCGCACCTCACCTCCGTTGATTTCGAGGTAATTTCGTTTCAAGAGAAAATTCTCCGATTATTGCAAAATATTTTTCAGGACGACCGAGTCCTACTTCCAGAGAGGCGATTAGTAGTACTAAAGCTCTTATATTTCTTTATTTACGGAGGGAGTATTAACTGCTAACAGAATAGGTTTATCAGCTTTTATATATTACTCCCTCCACCCCGTAATATAAGAGTGTTTTTTACACCACGATAGTGTCAAAAAATTTCTTATATTATAAGACGGAGGGAGTACAAGATACAAGAAAAAGTTCTAGAAAAATTGTAATAGGATCCCCTAAAAGATTGGTTTTGAGCAATCCATAATTTCTTTAATCGAAGGCATTGCCCCCGTTTTAAATTATAAATCCTCGAACAACATATGCAAGTGTTGCGGCTTAAACGTCAAGGCCATCATCCATCATCGCAACATTCTTTGGGGAGGCACCGACGTATTTTGATTGTGTCCTTGTCCATCCTTGATTGGTCAAACATGGACACAACTTCATTTCATTCTGGTTACAGAGGTCAGATCTTTCAGTTATAATTCAATCTAACTGTTCTGTTATTGGTCGCTGCATTAACGAATTAGTCGTTCGACAAATCTGATCATGGACATCTCATGCTGGAAATTAAGAGGCTTCCGGAATTGCGAGGGTTTATTCCGCGGGAATTAGATCATCATCAAAATAGTGTTGCTCATTGTTTAGCTAATATTGGTCGTTCTGGAGGCAGCACTGCATGTTGGTTGCGCTGTGTTCCAGACAGTGTATCTAGTTTTGTATTAGCAGACTGTAATACTATTTCAGAGGAATAAATCCATTATTCTCCCGCAAAAAAAAGTTCATTTGTGTTCGCCGCCGAAAAGGGTCATTGCCCTCTCACCCTAGTTTGAAGGGTGTTAAACCCTCGATACTCTGAGTGGTTTACCCCCAAAAACCCAATGAGCAATTGGCAATCAAGATGTCAATGGAGAGGGTGTCGGGAATGCCAATCACACAAGTTGAGCTCCTGAAACACCGCGTCAACCATGTGAAAACTAAGCAGAAGACAGAGTTGCAACACACACTCAAACAAAAAAAACAAGGTGTATAGAGGATGACCACGTCACCGCGAAGGACATGACTCATCGAAGCATCATGCTCTCGCCAACCCCGATGGTCGCTCCAAGCATATAGGGGAACCATATCCCCTCATGCCCAGGCCCGAGGCGACGACCCATAGGCTAATAATGGCCACTCTTGGGAAACGTAGTAGAAAAATAAAAAATCCGTCCTATAAATAAACTCGGGATCACTATGAAAATGCAGATAGCTTTAGATCTGATATTTACCAGCTATGCAGTGAGGATTAGAGATTGGTGAAGATGTTGATGCAGATTCCTATGGATAGGATTAAACGTCCCAACCATGAGAATTGTTTCTCCAGATGGAGGATCGAAGGAACGGTACCTCTGCTAGTATCGATGCGTATGAGATCACCGATCCAGCAGAGCTTCGCCGTCCAAAACGAAGACCTATCGGAGAACTAGAGGCAGTGATGGAGCAGCCTTATGGCGGGAGAAATTATTTCTCACGCGCGCGAGAGAGATATGGGGGGGGGCAACCTTGAAGTAGAATTATATTTGGGTGGAGGGGTGCCCTCGTCTCTTTGCATAGGTGCAAGGTTAAGGGTTGGCTTGAAGGAGGGGCTCCACCACCAAGGGGTGCGCGGCCCCCCAACCCTAGCTGCCCCTCTAGGCAAAGGGGGCGATGGCCCCTACATGGGCTTTTGGCCCAAGTGGCTGCCCCACTTGGCCCATCCAATGGAGCAACCCCCTAGCACCTCCCAGAATATTTCTTGATTTCTGGAACCTTCCTAGAGCTTTCGGTGGCTTCGAGGACACTCCGGGACTTTCCAAGTTTTATTGAACTTTTTTGGTTTTCTCCGAAACTTTTATGGTTCCTCTTCAAAATACTTTCGACTTCTTCGGAACTCTTTCAGTGCATTTCCTCTCATACTCCTAACACCTTTTAGTACTTAAAAACGATGATCCTTAAGCATGTGACCTTGCAGGTTTGGTAATGTGCAGACTTGACCCAGAGCATCCTCTAGTCAATAATCAGTATTAGGATCTGGCATCCATATTGACTCCTACACATACACGAATAATTATTGAGTGAACCTTTTGTTTGTGTACACAATTCCCTTTGCTTCATGATACCTAACAAAACCTGAGTGAGACTTTTATCGATATCCTTCTAAAGCAACAAATTGATCACATTACCAAGTTATCCTCGTTACCGGTTTTGGTCCGTTTTCTCGTTTTCGTATTCGGGTATCCCCGTATCATGTTGTGTCTGTCTAGACGACGATGGATACCGTAATACCAAGAGGGCCCAAAGAACTATAAAGTCCCTATATATACTTTTCTGATGTACCCGAAAGTTTTCGTTATAATCACCCTGTAGGTAACATTTGACTAACCCCAAAGTACATTGTCTGGCATAAAGGTACTTGATACTCTCATGGTGTAAGTGTTGGGGATCGTAGCAGAAATTTAAATTTTCTACGCATCACCAAGATCAATCTATGGAGTCATCTAGCAACGAGAGAGATGAGTGCATCTACATACCCTTGTAGATCGCGAGCGGAAGCGTTCAATAAAACGGGGTTGATGGAGTCGTACTCGTCGTGATCCAAATCACCGATGATCCTAGCGCCGAACGGACGGCACCTCCGCGTTCAACACACGTACGGTTGGGACAGACGTCTCCTCCTTCTTGATCCAGCAAGGGGGATGGAGAGGTTGATGGAGATCCAGCAGCACGACGGCGTGGTGGTGGAAGCAGCGGGGATCTCGGCAGGGCTTCGCCAAGCTCAACGAGAGGGAGAGGTGTTACGGGGGGAGAGGGAGGCGCCAGGGGCTTGGGTGTGCAGCCCTCCCTCCCCCCTTTATATAGGGGCCCTGGGGGGGCCCCGGCCCCTGGAGATCCCATCTCAAGGGGGGGGGGGCGGCGGCCAAGGGAGAACTTGCCCCCCAAGTCAGGTGGGGCGCCCCCACCCCCAGGGTTTCCAACCCTAGGCGCAGGGGGAGGCCCATGGGGGGCACACCAGCCAACCAGGGGCTGGTTCCCTTCCCACTTCAGCCCATGGGGCCCTCCAGGATAGGTGGCCCCACCCGGTGGACCCCCGGGACCCTTCCGGTGGTCCCGGTACAATACCGGTGACCCCGAAACTTTCCCGGTGGCCGAAACTGGACTTCCTATATACAAATCTTCACCTCCGGACCATTCCGGAACTCCTCGTGATGTCCGGGATCTCATCCGGGACTCCGAACAACTTTCGGGTTACCGCATACTAATATCTCTACAACCCTAGCGTTACCGAACCTTAAGTGTGTAGACCCTACGGGTTCGGGAGACACGCAGACATGACCGAGACGACTCTCCGGTCAATAATCAACAGCGGGATCTGGATACCCATATTGGCTCCCACATGCTCCTCGATGATCTCATCGGATGAACCACGATGTCGAGGATTCAAGTAATCCCGTATACAATTCCCTTTGTCAACCGGTACGTTACTTGCCCGAGATTTGATCGTCGGTATCCCAATACCTCGTTCAATCTCGTTACCGGCAAGTCACTTTACTCGTTCCGTAATGCATGATCCCGTGACTAACTACTTAGTCACATTGAGCTCATTATGATGATGCAATACCGAGTGGGCCCAGAGATACCTCTCCGTCATACGGATTGACAAATCCCAGTCTCGATCCGAGCCAACCCAACAGACACTTTCGGAGATACTTGTAGTGCACCTTTATAACCACCCAGTTACGTTGTGACGTTTGGTACACCCAAAGCATTCCTACGGTATCCGGGAGTTGCACAATCTCATGGTCTAAGGAAACGATACTTGACATTAGAAAAGCTCTTAGCAAACGAACTGCACGATCTAGTACTATGCTTAGGATTGGGTCTTGTCCATCACATCATTCTCCTAATGATGTGATCCCGTTATCAATGACATCCAATGTCCATGGTGAGGAAACCGTAACCATCTATTGATCAACGAGCTAGTCAACTAGAGGCTCACTAGGGACATGTTATGGTCTATGTGTTCACACATGTATTACGATTTCCGGATAACACAATTATAGCATGAACAATAGACAATTATCATGAACAAGGAAATATAATAATAACCATTTTATTATTGCCTCTAGGGCATATTTCCAACAGTCTCCCACTTGCACTAGAGTCAATAATCTAGTTACATTGTGATGAATCGTACACCCATAGAGTTCTGGTGTTGATCATGTTTTGCCCGTGGAAGAGGTTTAGTCAATGGATCTGCGACATTCAAATCCGTATGTACTCTACAAATATCTATGTCTCCATTTTGAACATTTTCACGAATGGAGTTGAAGCGACGCTTGATGTGCCTGGTCTTCTTGTGAAACCTGGGCTCCTTGGCAAGGGCAATAGCTCCAGTGTTGTCACAGAAGAGAGTCATCGGCCCCGATGCATTGGGAATAACTCCTAGGTTGGCAATGAACTCCTTCATCCAGATTGCTTCATGTGCTGCCTCCGAGGCTGCCATGTACTCCGCTTCACATGTAGATCCCGCCACGACGCTTTGCTTGCAACTGCACCAGCTGACTGCCCCACCATTCAAAATATACACATATCCGGTTTGTGACTTAGAGTCATCCAGATCTGTGTCGAAGCTAGCATCGACGTAACCCTTTACGACGAGCTCTTCGTCACCTCCATAAACGAGAAACATATCCTTAGTCCTTTTCAGGTACTTCAGGATGTTCTTGACCGCTGTCTAGTGTTCCATGCCGGGATTACTTTGGTACCTTCCTACCAAACTCACGGCAAGGTTTACATCAGGTCTGGTACACAACATGGCATACATAATAGACCGTATGGCCGAGGCATAGGGGACGACACTCATCTTTTCTCTATCTTCTGCCGTGGTCGGGCATTGAGCCGTGCTCAATCTCACACCTTGCAATACAGGCAAGAACCCCTTCTTGGACTGATCCATATTGAACTTCTTCAATATCTTGTCAAGGTATGTGCTTTGTGAAAGACCTATGAGGCGTCTCGATCTATCTCTATAGATCTTGATGCCTAATATGTAAGCAGCTTCTCCAAGGTCCTTCATTGAAAAACACTTATTCAAGTAGGCCTTTATACTTTCCAAGAATTCTATATCATTTCCCATCAATAGTATGCCATCCACATATAATATGAGAAATGCTACAGAGCTCCCACTCACTTTCTTGTAAACACAGGCTTCTCCATAAGTCTGTGTAAACCCAAACGCTTTGATCATCTCATCAAAGCGAATGTTCCAACTCCGAGATGCCTGCACCAGCCCATAGATTGAGCGCTGGAGCTTGCATACTTTGTCAGCATTCTTAGGATCGACAAAACCTTCCGGCTGCATCATATACAATTCTTCCTTAAGGAAGCCGTTAAGGAATGCCGTTTTGACGTCCATTTGCCATATTTCATAATCGTAGAATGCGGCAATTGCTAACATGATTCGGACGGACTTCAGCTTCGCTACGGGTGAGAAGGTCTCATCGTAGTCAACTACTTGAACTTGTCGATAACCCTTAGCGACAAGTCGAGCTTTATAGATGGTAACATTTCCATCCGCGTCCGTCTTCTTCTTAAAGATCCATTTATTTTCTATCGCTCGCCGATCATCGGGCAAGTCTGTCAAAGTCCACACTTTGTTTTCATACATGGATCCTATCTCGGATTGCATGGCTTCAAGCCATTTGTTGGAATCTGGACCCGCCATTGCTTCTTCATAGTTCGAAGGTTCACCGTTGTCCAACAACATGATTTCCAAGACAGGGTTGCCGTACCACTCTGGTGCGGAACGTGTCCTTGTGGACCTACGAAGTTCAGTGGTAACTTGATCATGATCGTCATCATTAACTTCCTCTCTAGTCGGTGCAGGCACCACAGAAACATTTTCTTGTGCTGCGCTACATTCCGGTTCGAGAGGGGTCATCTCATCAAGTTCCACTTTCCTCCCACTTACTTCTTTCGAGAGAAACTCTTTCTCCAGAAAGGACCCGTTCTTGGCAACGAAGATCTTGCCTTCAGATCTGAGGTAGAAGGTATACCCAATGGTTTCCTTAGGGTATCCTATGAAGACGCATTTTTCCAACTTGGGTTCGAGCTTTTCAGGTTGAAGTTTCTTGACATAAGCATCGCATCCCCAAACTTTAAGAAATGACAGCTTAGGTTTCTTTCCAAACCATAATTCATACGGTGTCGTCTCAACGGATTTCGACGGAGCCCTATTTAAAGTGAATGCGGCAGTCTCTAAAGCATAACCCCAGAATGATAGCGGTAGATCGGTAAGAGACATCATAGATCGCACCATATCCAATAGAGTGCGATTACGACGTTCGGACACACCATTACGCTGAGGTGTTCCAGGCGGCGTGAGTTGTGAAACAATTCCACATTTCCTTAAGTGCGTGCCAAATTTGTGACTCAAATATTCCCCTCCACGATCTGATCGTAAGAACTTTATTTTCCTGTCACGTTGATTCTCAACCTCACTCTGAAATTCCTTGAACTTTTCAAAGGTCTCAGACTTGTGTTTCATTAAGTAGACATACCCATATCTACTCAAGTCATCAGTGAGGGTGAGAAACATAACGATAGCCACCGCGAGCCTCAACGCTCATTGGACCGCACACATCAGTATGTATGATTTCCAATAAGTTGGTTGCTCACTCCATTGTTCCGGAGAACGGAGTCTTGGTCATTTTGCCAATGAGGCATGGTTCGCACATGTCAAATGATTCATAATCAAGAGACTCCAAAAGTCCATCTGCATGGAGTTTCTTCATGCGTTTGACACCAATGTGACCAAGGCGGAGTGCCACAAATATGTGGGACTATCATTATCAACCTTACATATCTTGGTATTCACACTATGAATATGTGTAACATCACGTTCGAGATTCATTAAGAATAAACCATTGACCAGCGAGGCATGACCATAAAACATATCTCTCATATAAATAGAACAACCATTATTCTCGGATTTAAATGAGTAGCCATCTCGCATTAAACGAGATCCAGATACAATGTTCATGCTCAAAGTTGGCACTAAATAACAATTATTGAGGTCTCAAACTAATCCCGTAGGTAAATGTAGAGGTAGAGTGCCGACGGCGATCACATCGACCTTGGAACCATTCCCTACGCGCATCGTCACCTCGTCCTTCGCCAGTCTCCGCTTATTCCGCAGCTCCTGCTTTGAGTTACAAATATGAGCAACCGCACCGGTATCAAATACCCAGGAGCTACTACGAGCGCTGGTTAGGTACACATCAATAACATGTATATCACATATACCTTTGGTATTGCCGGCCTTCTTATCCGCTAAGTATTTGGGGCAGTTCCGCTTCCAGTGACCGTTTCCCTTGCAATAAAAGCACCCAGTCTCAGGCTTAGGTCCATTCTTTGTCTTCTTCCCGGCAGCTTGCTTACCGGGCGCGGCAACTCCCTTGCCGTCTTTCTTGAAGTTCTTCTTACCCTTGCCTTTCTTGAACTTAGTGGTTTTATTCACCATCAACACTTGATGTTCCTTTTTGATCTCCACCTCCGCTGATTTCAGCATTGAATATACCTCAGGAATGGTCTTTTCCATCCCCTGCATATTAAAGTTCATCACAAAGCTCTTGTAGCTAGGTGGGAGCGACTGAAGGATTCTGTCAACGACCGCGTCATCCGGGAGATTAACTCCCAGCTGAGACAAGCGGTTGTGCAACCCAGACATTTTGAGTATGTGTTCGCTAACGGAACTATTCTCCTCCATCTTACAACTTGTCGGGTGGTTGGTGCGAGATATGCCAAGGGATGGCTTATCATTGTGGGAGCCAATAAAACGTCGCCGGTGCCCGGAAACGGGATGAGGCGAAGACATGCACGCCGGCGAATCTTACCCAGGTTCGGGGCTCTCCGAGGAGATAACACCCCTAGTCCTGCTCTGCGGGGTCTCCGCATGATCACTAGATCGATAAAGGGTAGCTACAATCGCTCCTAGAGCTGTTGAGGTCAAGGGAGAAGAAGAGCAAGGCTAGCTCCTGCTTCTCTCTATCTATGGTGTGTGTGCTATGCTTGGGTGCGAACCTAGAAGCGAACCCTTTGCATGGGTGCTCCGGGGGGTTTATATAGGCCTACCCCCCGGGGATACAATGGTAATCCGACTGGGAACTGGTCCCAGCCGTCAGTGTCTACGCTCGCCGGCTTCTCCGCCGGCTGCTGGGTCCCGCCGGCTGCCGGCTACTTGGTCGACAGGCCGGTCCCACCGCCTAGGGTCTTGTCGGCGGCTGCTTACTGTAGCCGCGCCTCCGATGATGAGGGCTTTGTCGAGGTAAGCGTGGCTACAGTGGGCCGCCTCGGGGGCTATCACTGTAGCCTTGCCTCGTCTTGTCTCCTTAATGGGGCTCCTGCTTCGAGGAAGGGAGTAGCCGGCTTCTGGAGGCCGGCTATACTCTTGGCCGACTAGGAAAAGCCGAGCCGCCTTCACGCCTCTCTCTGGCTGAAGGGGCCCACAGTCCTTGGGCCGTACAGGAGTGGGTCGTGGATGACGTCGAGGCTAGCGTGGCTACAGTGCCGAGCCGCACGGGAGACGTCCCTCCCGTACGGCCTCCTGTAGCCATGCCCGCCTCGGGCTTCGGGGGTCGTGGGCCGCACTATGGCCACACCCCGTCACGTCGCCGTTTATGGAGGAGTGGTTGTGATCTTGGCCGGCTCCTAGGAGTCGGCGTCCTTCTTGGCCGGCTTCTAGGAGTCGGCCACCCCGTAGTCGCCCTAGGGAGGAGTCGGTGAGGCTGGGTCGCCTTCCGGGAGTCGGTTTTAGTGGTAGCCGGCCAGGGAAGGCGGCCCAAATGCTTGGAGTGCTTGAAGGCCCAAAAGCCTGATAAATTTCCCGAAGAGCCAGGGGTAGTCGGTTAGGCTACCCGTGGCCATTTACTCCGACACAACTGTAGAACTTGTCGGAGACTTCATATCTCTCGACCCGGGCATGAGTTGTGAAAACCATTTTCAGCTCTTGGAACATCTCATATGCTCCGTGCTGCTCAAAACGCTTTTGGAGCCCCGGTTCTAAGCTGTAAAGCATGCCGCACTGAACCAAGGAGTAATCATCACTACGCGACTGCCAGGCGTTCAGAACGTCTTGAGTTGCTGGGAAAACAGGTGCATCACCTAGCGGTGCTTCAAGGACATATGCTTTCTTGGCAGCTATGAGGATAATCCTCAGGTTTCGGACCCAGTCCGTGTAGTTGCTACCATCGTCTTTCAGCTTGGTTTTCTCTAGGAACGCGTTGAAGTTGAGGGCAACATTAGCGTGGGCCATTTGATCTACAAGACATGTTGTAAAGATTTTTAGACTAAGTTCATGATAATAAAGTTCATCTAATCAAATTATTAACGAACTCCCACTCAGACAGACATCCCTCTAGTCATCTAAGTGTTACATGATCCGAGTCAACTAGGCCGTGTCCGATCATCACGTGAGATGGACTAGTCATCATCAGTGAACATCTTTATGTTGATCGTATCTGCTATACGACTCATGTTCGACCTTTCGTTCTCTTGTGTTCCGAGGCCATGTCTGTACATGCTAGGCTCGTCAAGTCAACCTAAGTGTATTGCGTGTGTAAATCTGGCTTACACCCGTTGTATGCGAACGTTAGAACCTATCACACCCGATCATCACGTGGGGCTTCGGAACAATGAACCTTTGCAACGATGCACAGTTAGGGGGAACACTTTCTTGAAATTTTAGCGAGGGATCATCTTATTTATGCTACCGTCGTTCTAAGCAAATAAGATGTAAAACATGATAAACATCACATGCAATCAAATAGTGACATGATATGGCCAATATCATTTTGCTCCTTTTGATCTCCATCTTCGGGGCGCCATGTTCATCATCGTCACCGGCATGACACCATGATCTCCATCATCGTGTCTTCATGAAGTTGCCTCGCCAATTATTACTTCTACTACTATGGCTAACGGTTAGCAATAAAGTAAAGTAATTACATGGCGTTTCAGTTGACACGCAGGTCATAAATAAATTAAGACAACTCCTAGGCTCCTGCCGGTTGTCATACTCATCGACATGCAAGTCGTGATTCCTATTACAAGAACATGATCAATCTCATACATCACATATATCATTCATCACATCCTTCTGGCCATATCTCACCAACTGCCAACTTTCCGAAGACTGGCAATTCGGCAAGGAGCCATATAGCCGTGCCAATCCTCCGCCTGCGGTACGCTCCCCTCGTTTCTTTTTCTCTCTCTCTCTCTCTCTCTCTCTCAGCCTTGTCTCCGAGTTCCTCTGGGCCGACTCTAACTCAGTCGGCTTGCTCTTTTGACAGAGTCCTCTGCTTCGGCCGGCCGGCGGGACAGACGTGGAGCACCGCTTCGTCCCCGACCGGACCGAACATGACCAGGAGGACCCCGACCTGGGGGCGGTCCATGTGGAGGACGCTGTCGAGCCGGCCGGTGGCCAAGCCGGCAGCGAAGAAGGCGGCTCCGGGTTCACCGCTACCTTCGACGACTGGCCGGACGAGGATGAAGCCGAAGCCGTCCCGCACGGCCAGCCGGCATCCGGACGCGGCGCGGGCTCCTCCGGCGCGCAGCCTGCTCGGGTTAGAGGCCAGAAGCGCCGCGCCGCCCCGGGCTTGTTCGGCAGCCGAACGAAGAAACCCAGGGGCGGGGCGGCCGCCACCAGGCGGGAAGAAGCGGCCGCGAAGGCGGCTCGCTTCCGCAAAGTGGTGAAGCAGCCGCAGACCGTGTCGGCGTAAGTTCTCTTTCTCTATGTACTTTCTTTCTTTCTTTCTTTCCTTTGGTGGTTCTTGAACCTTCGTCTTCTTTTTCAACGGTCAGAGCTCCGCTGTCACTTGAGCGGGCGGCTGCCGGCTCCGTCGTCGAGTCGCCAGGGGGCTCTGGGAGCACCACCCGCCGCGTAGATCCCCGCGCCGCCCTCCTGGAGGCGACGGAAAGGAACGCGCGGGAGGTGCGGGAGGAGCAGGAAGCGCGGGAGGCGGAGGCACGGAAGGCAGCCGCCGCCCAGGCAGCTCGGGAGGAGGAGGCGGCGAAGGCGCTCGCCGAGGCCGCAGCCAAGGCCTAGGCAGAGGCCGAGGCCGAGGCGGCGGCAGGGGAGGCTTTGATGGTCACCCCCCTGCGCACCATGGCGCCAGGGGACGTGGATCCCTCGCCAGGGGGAGCCAGCGGTTCCCAGCCGGGGCTGGGAGGAAGCGGCGACGACGTCATCATCCTGGAGAAGGCGCCGGAGCCGACTCCTCCGACTAGGGCGACCCAAGGCCGCCAGCCTGAGCCTGCGCCCGCACAGTCGGCGGAGGGCGAGCCAGCCGCGGGGGCTAAGGTGGCGGTCTGGGTTCCGCCAAGCCGGCGTGCAGGGAAGGCCGCGTCGGAGCCACAGCCGGCCGTGGGCTCCAGCTCGTCGGCCCGAGACGCGGAGGCGGCCAGCGCTACCTCGGGGTGGACACCAGGCGGAGGAACAGCCGTGGTGAACGTCGCTGCACAAGACGTCCGGACCCGGCTCCAGAGCCAAGCCGCGGCGCTGAGGCAGTTCACCGACGAATTCCTCGCAACGCGGGCAGCCATCCGGGTTAGCATTCCTATCTTGTTCTTTCTTGATCTTGATTTCTCTCATGGGGGCGCGTTAGCGCACCCACTGGGTGTAGTCCCCGAGTTCCGAGTCGGCTGCTGAGCAGGCGGCTTGGAACTTCTTGGAGATTTTGTCTTTGCTGCTTTTGTTCTCACTTCGGTCTTCTGTCCGTCTTGCAGGACTACCACAACCTCCGAGCGGCCGCCTTCAACTCCCAGGCTCAGGAGCTGACTCAGAAGACCGCCGATCTTACTGAAAGCCGAGGTATGTGACTTGATCTTTATCTCATGTGGGGGCGCGTCAGCGCACCCACTGGGTGTAGTCCCCGAGATTCGGGCCGACTGCTGAGCAGTCGGCTCGGATCTTCCTTGATGATTTCTTATTGTTCTTCTTCTTCTTCTGCCATCTCTGCAGCGGCCAACGCCAGTCTGAGGGCACAGCTGGGGGAGTCCCAGACTGCTCTTCGTGCCAAGGACGCGGAGCTCGCCGCCTTAGTGCAGGAGCGCGACCGCCTGGTCAAGAAGCTGGCCGACCAGGAGGAAGGCCATAAGGCGGCGCTGAAGGCTGCGCAGGATCGCGAAGCCACCCTCCAGGCCGAGTTCGAGACGGAGGCGGCCGGCTGGGCAGAGGCCAGGCAGACTCTGGTCTCCGGCTATGGCCAGATCGAGGATCTGGTTGACGGTAAGTCGTCTACCCCTTCGTCCTTTCTTGCCATCTGCCACTTTGACTTGTTTTTCTGATTTTGGTGTTCTTCTTTTCTTTTCTTCTTCGCACAGAGTACTTCCCTGGCTATTCAACTGCCGCCAACCAGGCCATCGAAGCCCGTCGCCAGGCGAAGAGGCAAGCCGGCTTCGAGATCTCGCCAACCGCCGGCCGCTCGCTGGAGGAACAGCTCCTGGCGATCCAGGCTCGCATCCAGCCGGCTCACAGGCTGCTCCGCCGGCTTTAGCATGCCGGGTCGCAGGTCTTGGCCGCCCTCTGGCCCGGCCAAGTGGTCCCTCGCACCCCCAGTCGGACCGCCGACTGGCTGGAGGTAGCAGTCGGTCGCTTCGAGGCTTGGAAGGCGTCAGCGGCTCGCTCCGGTGCCAGGCGGGCGCTGGAGTTCGTCAAGGCCTGGTATCCCGGCCTGAACCTGGACCAGCTGGCTACCTAGCGGCAGCAAGCCGACACGGAGCTGGAGCCGGCGCGGCCGGCCATCATTCGGCGGGCTTCAGCGATCGCCGACTACACCGACACCAACGTCTTCGCCCCCGAGGTGGACAACAATGGAGTCGCCTAGCCGGAAGATTGGTTCGGGCTGGACCCGGCGTACGGCGAGGACTCGGCGGAGGAGATCGACTCCAGCGACGAGGGCGAAGAGGAGGAGGAGGAGGGTGAAGACGCCGAGCCGGCTGGTGGAGTAGCCGGCCAGCCTGACCGCGCCTCCAGCACTACGTCACGTGCGAGTGCGTCTCCTGCCGCCGGAGGTGGTCAAGCCGGGACCAGCTAGGCGGCCACTCCTTCAGCCGGCGAGGCTGCCTTCCCCGACCAGCTCGGCCTTCGTGTCGCGCCTTAGTCTTCTTTCTTTTGTTTTCCTGTCTTGTTACTTTTGAACAATGTTTGGTTAAGTCTGCACAATTCCACCTACTGGGTGTATTCAAACTCAAGTCTGCTGCCGGCCTGTGGGCGGCTTTATGTATATAAGTTATGCAATCGGTCTTTCCTTGTACTTTCGCTTTTTGTCCTTCTGCTTTTTCCCTTTGCCGCCCTCCCTTGGTTGCCGCCTCCCCAGTCAAACAGTTGCTCTGCAATCTGTAGCCGGGGAGTGCCTGGCCGATTGGGGAGGGGGAAGTACTTTTAGCTCTGCCGGACTTAAGCTAAGTTTTTTAGGAAGCCGGCCAGCCGGCTGTTTGACAGTCGGCAGGCATATTTGGAGGCCGTCTCTTTGCTATATAGGTTAGTTGTTCCCTAGCCGTTTTTCGTGTGGGCGTCCTTTCTGTCGTTCCTCTTGCTAGTCGGACAGTCAGTTCTTTGAGCTGCGACTTTCAACAAGGGAGGACTCGGGAGCCGGCGCACTACTTTGCTGACTTTAGGAAGAACTTTCGATATAGCTCAAGGCGGCCAGTCCCCGGGCCGACTAGTCGAACCCGGTGCCGGACAAAAATTCAAAATGTAATAATACATTCATGGATATGACACTCGTCATTCATAGATAAATAAAAGGCAGTCCCCGAGTACTTGTTCGGGGGGCCTGTTGGTTTGTACTTAATACAAAAGGGGAGCGTGATACATACTGCTTTTCAGCTGTAAAATCGTCTTAGGAGGTTTGCGTTCCATGGTCGCTCCGACTCCTTGCCGGAGTCGTCTCTCTTGCGTGCTCTTGGTTTTTGCGCGTCGATCAAGTAGTAGGAGTCGTTGCCGAGTGCCTTGCTGACGACGAAAGGGCCTTCCCAAGGGGCCGAGAGCTTGTGCTGGCCGGCTGTTCGCTGGATCAGCCGGAGCACAAGGTCGCCCTCTTGGAAGGATCTTGGCTTGACCTTGCGGTTGTAGTAGCGGCGCAGGCCTTGCTGGTAGATGGCGGACCGGCTGAGGGCTAACAGCCGGCCTTCTTCCAGTAGGTCGACGCCGTCTTCTCTTGCTTCTTTGGCTTCCTCCTCCGTGTACATGGTGATCCGAGGCGAGTCGAACTCGATGTCTGTTGGGATGACAGCCTCGGCACCGTACACAAGGAAGAATGGGGTGAAGCCGGTTGACTTGTTGGGTGTAGTGCGCAGACTCCAGAGGACAGCCGGCAGCTCTTCGAGCCAGCAGCCGGCCGATCGCTCCAGTGGTACAACCAGTCGGGGCTTGATGCCGGAGAGGATAAGTCCATTTGCTCGCTCGACCTGGCCGTTTGACTGCGGGTGGGCAACGGACGCTAAGTCCAGTCGGATGCCCTGCGTCGCGCAGAAACGTGCCAGTGCGCCTTTGGCGAAGTTCGTGCCGTTGTCGGTGATGATGCTGTGCGGCACGCCGTACCGAGTAGTGATGTCGGTGATGAATGTCACGGCAGTCGGCCCGTTCAGCTTCTTAATTGGCTTGGCTTCAATCCACTTTGTGAACTTGTCCACCGCAACGAGTAGATGTGTCAAGCCACCGCGGGCTGTCTTGAAAGGGCCCACCATGTCCAGTCCCCAGACGGCAAAAGGCCAGGTGAGGGGAATGGTCTTGAGGGCAGAAGCCGGCAGGTGTTGTTTGGAACTGAAGACTTGACATCCTCTGCAGCTCTTGACTATTTCTTTAGCATCCTCCAAGGCAGTCGGCCAGAAGAACCCATGGCGGAAAGCCTTGGCCACGAGGGATCTTGAGGCGGCGTGATGGCCGCATTCGCCTTGGTGGATGTCTTTGAGGATTGCCACTCCTTTTTCTGGCTCGACGCAACGCTGGAAGACTCCAGTGACGCTGCGCTTCACAAGCTCCCTGTTGATTATTGTGTATGCTGCGGCTCATCGTTGCACTAGTCTTGCTGCGATCTCATCAGCCGGCAGCTCTCTGCTGACTAGGAACTTGAGGATGGGCTGGGCCCATGAGGGAGCTGTGACTTCTTCTGCTGTTAATGTGGCCACCATGACTCGGGTGGGTGGGTTGGGTGTTGCATTGGAGTCGACCACCGCTTCTTGTGTCGTTGCAGTCCCCGGGCCGACTGCTGCAGTCCCCGGGCCGGGTTCTGAAGTCCCTGGGCCGGGTGCGACTACGTCAGTTCCCGGGGTAGTCGTTGAAGTTCTCGTGCCGCCTGTGGGGTTTCTTGAGCCGGATCCGGCTGTTTCTGGCGCAGGCGGTACGAAGATGGAATCCGACTCTGGAGACGGCTTGATGGACGGCTTGAGGAGGCGCTGGAGGGAGACGCCAGTCGGTATGGCTTGTCGGGTGGAGCCGATCCGTGCTAGGGCATCTGCTTGGTCGTTGTCGGCCCTTGGCACGTGAAGGAACTCGCACCCTTCGAAGTATCCGCTCATCTGCTGGACGAGGAAACGGTAGCTCGCCATGTTCGCGTCCTTGGCGTCCCAGTCGCCAGATGATTGCTGGACCACCAAGTCTGAGTCGCCGTAGCACAGGATCCGGCGTATGCCGAGCTCTTTGGCTAGCCGGAGCCCATGTACGAGCGCCTCGTACTCGGCCACGTTGTTGGAGGCGGCGAAGTGGATCTGCAGCGTGTACTTGAGCTTGTCGCCTTTGGGAGAGGTGAGGACGATGCCGGCTCCCAAGCCGGTGCGCATCTTGGACCCGTCAAAGTGCATCCGCCAATGGGTAGAGTCGGGAGCCGGCGGTAAGTACTGGGTCTCGGCCCAGTCGACGAGGAAGTCGGCCAATGCTTGCGACTTGATGGCGGTGCGGGGTTGATAGAAAATCGTGTAGGGCGCCAAGGCAATGGCCCATTTGGCCACCCGGCCGGATGCATCCCGGCTGCCTATGATCTCGGCGAGCGGGGCAGTGCACACGACCGTGATAGGGTGCTCTTGGAAGTAGGGCTTCAATTTCTTGGCAGCGAAGTACACCCCATAGCACATCTTCTGGTAGTGCGGGTAGTTTTGCTTTGAGCTGGACAGTACTTCGCTGAGATAGTAGACCGGCCTCTGGACCAGCTGGGCTCGGCCTTCCTCCGGGCGCTGGACCACAACAACAGTGCTGACGACTCGGCTTGTCGCGGCGATGTAGAGGAGCATGGGCTCCTTCTCAGTCGGCGCAGCCAGGACAGGCGGAGTGGTCAACATTTTCTTCAACTCATGGAAGGCTTGGTCGGCTTGATCATTCCACTCAAAGTGAGTGGACTTCTTCATGAGTCGGTACAGGGGGAGAGCCTTCTCTCCTAGTCGGCTGATAAAACGGTTCAGGGAGGCTAAGCAGCCAGTGAACTTCTGCACATCTCGCAGCTTGGTGGGAATCTCCATCCTCTCGATGGCCTTGATCTTGACAGGGTTGCACTCAATGCCGCGTTCGGAGACCAAGAAGCCTAGCAGCTGGCCGGCTGGCACTCCGAACACGCACTTCTCGGGGTTGAGCTTGATCTGGAATCGGCGCAAGTTGGCAAATGTTTCTTTCAGGTCTTCCAGCAAGGTACCACGCTTCTCTGTCTTCACCACAATGTCGTCTACGTAGACGTGGGCATTTCTGCCGAGTTGTTTCAAGAGACATTTCTGCATGCAACGCTGAAAAGTGGCACCGGCGTTTCTCAAGCCGAATGTCATTGTCAGGTAGCAGAAAGCTCCAAAGGGTGTGATGAAGGCAGTCTTCAGGCGGTCAGCCAGGTCCAACTTGATCTGATGATACCCTGAGTATGCATCCAAAAAACTTAACAGCTCGCATCCGGCCGTGGAGTCTATCACTTGGTCAATCCGTGGCAAAGCAAACGGATCCTTTGGGCAGGCCTTGTTCAGACTTGTGTAGTCTATACACATGCGCCACTTGTTATTCTTCTTCAGAACCAGAACTGGATTGGCAAGCCATTCTGGAAAGAACACTTCCATGATGAAGCCGGCTGCAAGGAGCCGGGCTATCTCTTCTCCCACGATTCTTCGCTTCTCTTCTGATAGTCGGCGGAGGGGTTGCTTGACCCGCTTCGCATCAGCTCGGACATGTAATTTGTGCTCGGCAAAATCCTTCGGGACACCCGGCATGTCCTTTGGGGACCATGCAAAGATGTCTCGATTCTCACGGAGGAAGTCGACGAGCTCGCCTTCCTATTTGCTGTCCAAGTTCGCCCCAATCACGGCGAACCTCTCCGGGTGCTCCAGGTCTAGAGGTATCTTCTTCGTCTCTTTGGCAGGCTGGAAGGAGCCCTGCACATCACAGTCCTTGGGTTTGGGGGACAAGGCCGGCTGCTTGCCGGCCATGGCCACAACCCGTTCCAACATTTTCTTCTCTTCTGCCACCACGAGGGACTCGGCCAGCCAGCTTCTGGCCATGGCACACTCGATGGACTTCTTGTAGTCGCCGGCCACCGTGATGATCCCCTTCGAGCTCGGCATCTTCATCTTCAGTTAGGCATAGTGGGGCACAACCATGAACTTGGCCAAAGCAGGTCGGCCAAGTAGTGCATGATAGGGGCTCTCCAAATCCACCACCTTGAACCATATTGCTTCCCGGCGAAAGTGATCTTTGTCTCCGAAGAGAACATCCATCTTGATCTTGCCGATTGGAGAGCAAGATAGGCCGGGTACGATACCATGGAAGACGGTGCGGCTCGGCATGAGCTGCTTTGCTTTGATGTTCAGCTTGTCCATGGTATCGCGGTACAGTATGTTGATACTGCTTCCGCCGTCTATCAGGACGCGGGAAAATCTGGCAGCTCGCCTCTCCGTCGCAAGGGTGACGTCCAAGAACATAGCATAGGAGCCAGGCGAAGGCATCACCTCTGGGTGGTCGGCCTGGCTCCAGCTGATGGGCTTTTCCGACCAGTGCATGAACTCGGCGGTGCTAGAGGCGACTACGTTTACTTCTTGGTGCTGCCGGCGTCGGCTGCGCTTGTCGTCGACTTGACTTGTGAAGGCGACGTAGGCGTCGTGCGCTTCGGGGAACTCGTCTTGGATGGCGCCGACTGCCGGCCGGGCCGCCGGCTGCTGGGGAGCTGGAGGCGGCGGGCCGGGAGGCGGAGGCGGCACCATCCCTTCACCCTTGGAGATGCGGGTGAGCCAGTGGCATTTCCGTGTTGTATGGTTGGACGGCTTCGCGCCGCTGTGGAACTTGCAGGGAGCATCGAGTGCTTGTTCGTAGGAGAAAGACGGCTGCCAGGGCGGCCGGCCACCCTTCTTCTTGGGAGCGGGCCGCTCTTCGGGCTGCTCGTCTTCAACTATGGCCACCCGCCGACTGGAGGAAGTCGGCATGGGGCCCTTGCGCTTGTGGTCGTTCTGGTAGGGGCGCCGGTTAGGGTCGCCAGCCGGCGTCTTGGGAGCCGGAGCAATTACTTTCCCCGAGGCGTCTACTCGGAGCTCAGTCTTCATGGAGGAGTCGGCAGTGGCGTACTTGTCAGCGATGACTAGTAGCTCGTCGAGGGTAGCCGGTTCATCGCAGAGGAGTCGGTGCTTGAGGAGGGTGCCCTCTCGGCACCCGGCAGTGAAGTACTCAATGGCCTGGACCTCGTGCACTCCCTCGCAGGAGTTGCGGAGCTCGGCCCATCGCGTGAGGTAGTCGCGGGTCGACTCGTTGGGCCCCTGGACGCAGAGGGAGAGCTGGCGAGGCTTGGGAGGCCGCTTGTAAGTGCTGGTGAAGTTGCGGACGAAAACTTCGGTGAAGTCCAGCCAACTGTTGATGCTGTAGGGCTTGAGGCTATTGAGCCATGTGCGCGCCGTGCCCTGCAGCATTAGGGGGACGTACTTCACGGCAACGCGCCGATTGCCGTTGGCGATGCTGACGGCTGTGGAGTAGTCGATGAGCCAATCTTCCGGCTTCACCGAGCCGTTGTACTTGGGCGTGTCTCTGGGAAGTGAGAACCCTTTGGGAAAGGGCTCGTCGCGGATGCGGGGGCCAAAGCATGGCGGGCCGACATCGTCTTCTTCTTCTAGCGCCAAGGATCGAGCAAGGCGGTCGATCCTGTGGCGGGCGTCGTTTTCGCCGACTCCTTCTCGGCGGCCTAGTCGGTCGCCAAGAGTCGGATGGGTGACAGGCGGTGGAGTGAGGCGTCTTTCTCTTCGAGGCGGGGGAGGAGGCAGGTTTCCCTGGTGCTCTACAGCTCGAGGGCGGCCATCCGTGTCGCGCTCGATGGTAATGCGAGTCCGGCTGCGGCTGGCAGCCGGCTCCTTGTCTTTCTTCTGGCGTGCGCCGCTCGCAGTCGGCGAGCGGGACGTCGCGGCGTGCTCCCGGCGCGGGGGATGGCTATCAGCTCGGGCGCCGGCTTCGTGCCGTTCTGCAGCCGCGTCGATCAGCTGCTGGATCCGTCTTGTCATGTAAGGGAGCTCATCGGCTCCCAGCCCATTGAGCTCCTCTGCAGCCGCCTGAGCGGCTCGCAGGTTCTCGAGCGGGGTGGCGTAGACGGGGCGATCTGCGCCCAGCATGCTGGCAACGGCTGCGCCGCGCTTCTGGATGAAGCCGGCTCGGCTCGGGCCGCTAGGCGGCGGCGTCCCGAAGGCGGCGCGGTCGACTTCGCGCTGCTGGGCCTCGGTGAGGCGTCTTATCGAGGCTATCTTCTTGCCCTCCGCGATGAGGGCAAGGCGGCGTGCCTCCAGGGTCTCGGCGTCGGTGTCGGCCGGGATGGGGACGGAGAGGTCGTGCATCGCCGCTTGCTGAGCGTCGCGGGCGTTCTCGCCCGAGTTGGAGACGTGGCTGATGACCAGCACTTCGGTGACAGCGCTGCTGCCGCTGTCAGCTCGAGGGAGGGGGTCGTCGAAGACCACCACGTCGGAGGGGTAGGCGTCGAGCGACGCGGTGTCGGAGTCGATGAGCATCGGGTCGGTGGAGCCGACCGACTCCATGTCCGCAGCGGGCTCGCTTGAGACGTGAAGTTGGTCGAGGAGGCTGACGAGGCGGCTCTCGGGGTAGTCGGTGCCTGCGTCGGACGCAGGCTCGTCGGAGATGCGAGTCTCGCCGAGCAGATCGGCGAGGCGGCTCGCTGCGCAGGCGTCGTCGACGCCTTGCAGCGCGTCGAGGCAAACGCCATCGGGCGCAGCAGGCTGGCTGCGCTCGCGGGGGAGGAAGAGGGTTCCCGTCCAGAACAGGTCTCCGGACGACGGTGCACCTGGCCCCATGGTGGGCGCCAAATGTCGGGTGGTTGGTGCGACATATGCCAAGGGATGGCTTATCATTGTGGGAGCCAATAAAACGTCGCCAGTGCCCGGAAACGGGATGAGGCGAAGACATGCACACCGGCGAATCTTACCCAGGTTCGGGGCTCTCCGAGGAGATAACGCCCCTAGTCCTGCTCTGCGGGGTCTCCGCATGATCACTAGATCGATAAAGGGTAGCTACAATCGCTCCTAGAGCTGTTGAGGTCAAGGGAGAAGAAGAGCAAGGCTAGCTCCTGCTTCTCTCTATCTATGGTGTGTGTGCTATGCTTGGGTGCGAACCTAGAAGCGAACCCTTTGCATGGGTGCTCCGGGGGGTTTATATAGGCCTACCCCCCGGGGATACAATGGTAATCCGACTGGGAACTGGTCCCAGCCGTCAGTGTCTACGCTCGCCGGCTTCTCCGCCGGCTGCTGGGTCCCGCCGGCTGCTGGGTCCCGCCGGCTGCCGGCTACTTGGTCGACATGCCGGTCCCACCGCCTAGGGTCTTGTCGGCGGCTGCTTACTGTAGCCGCGCCTCCGATGATGAGGGCTTTGTCGAGGTAAGCGTGGCTACAGTGGGCCGCCTCGGGGGCTATCACTATAGCCTTGCCTCGTCTTGTCTCCTTAATGGGGCTCCTGCTTCGAGGAAGGGAGTAGCCGGCTTCTGGAGGCCGGCTATACTCTTGGCCGACTAGGAAAAGCCGGGCCGCCTTCACGCCTCTCTCTGGCTGAAGGGGCCCGCAGTCCTTGGGCCGTACAGGAGTGGGTCGTGGATGACGTCGAGGCTAGCGTGGCTACAGTGCCGAGCCGCACGGGAGACGTCCCTCCCGTACGGCCTCCTGTAGCCATGCCCGCCTCGGGCTTCGGGGGTCGTGGGCCGCACTGTGGCCACACCCCGTCATGTCGCCGTTTATGGAGGAGTGGTTGTGATCTTGGTCGGCTCCTAGGAGTCGGCGTCCTTCTTGGCTGGCTTCTAGGAGTCGGCCACCCCGTAGTCGCCCTAGGGAGGAGTCGGTGAGGCTGGGTCACCTTCCGGGAGTCGGTTTTAGTGGTAGCCGGCCAGGAAAGGCAGCCCAAATGCTTGGAGTGCTTGAAGGCCCAAAAGCTTGATAAATTTTCCGAAGAGCCAGGGGTAGTCAGTTAGGCTACCCGTGGCCATTTACTCCAACACAACTGTAGAACTTGTTGGAGACTTCATATCTCTCGACCCGGGCATGAGTTGTGAAAACCATTATCAGCTCTTGGAACATCTCATATGCTCCGTGCTGCTCAAAACGCTTTTGGAGCCCCGGTTCTAAGCTGTAAAGCATGCCGCACTGAACCAGGGAGTAATCATCACTACGCGACTGCCAGGCGTTCAGAACGTCTTGAGTTGCTGGGAAAACAGGTGCATCACCTAGCGGTGCTTCAAGGACATATGCTTTCTTGGCAGCTATGAGGATAATCCTCAGGTTTCGGACCCAGTCCGTGTAGTTGCTACCATCGTCTTTCAGCTTGGTTTTCTCTAGGAACGCGTTGAAGTTGAGGGCAACATTAGCGTGGGCCATTTGATCTACAAGACATGTTGTAAAGATTTTTAGACTAAGTTCATGATAATAAAGTTCATCTAATCAAATTATTAACGAACTCCCACTCAGACAGACATCCCTCTAGTCATCTAAGTGTTACATGATCCGAGTCAACTAGGCCGTGTCCGATCATCACGTGAGATGGACTAGTCATCATCAGTGAACATCTTTATGTTGATCGTATCTGCTATACGACTCATGTTCGACCTTTCGGTCTCTTGTGTTCCGAGGCCATGTCTGTACATGCTAGGCTCGTCAAGTCAACCTAAGTGTATTGCGTGTGTAAATCTGGCTTACACCCGTTGTATGCGAACGTTAGAACCTATCACACCCGATCATCACGTGGGGCTTCGGAACAATGAACCTTTGCAATGGTGCACAGTTAGGGGGAACACTTTCTTGAAATTTTAGCGAGGGATCATCTTATTTATGCTACCGTCGTTCTAAGCAAATAAGATGTAAAACATGATAAACATCACATGCAATCAAATAGTGACATGATATGGCCAATATCATTTTGCTCCTTTTGATCTCCATCTTCGGGGCGCCATGTTCATCATCGTCACCGGCATGACACCATGATCTCCATCATCGTGTCTTCATGAAGTTGCCTCGCCAATTATTACTTCTACTACTATGGCTAACGGTTAGCAATAAAGTAAAGTAATTACATGGCGTTTCAGTTGACACGCATGTCATAAATAAATTAAGACAACTCCTAGGCTCCTGCCGGTTGTCTCTCATCGGCATGCAAGTCGTGATTCCTATTACAAGAACATGATCAATCTCATACATCACATATATCATTCATCACATCCTTCTGGCCATATCACATCACATGACACTTGCTGCAAAAACAAGTTAGACGTCCTCTAATTGTTGTTGCAAACTTTTACGTGGCTGCTATAGGTTTCTAGCAAGAACGATTCTTACCTACGCCAAAACCACAACGTGATATGCCAATTTCTATTTACCCTTCATAAGGACCCTTTTCATCGAATCCGATCCGACTAAAGTGGGAGAGACAGACACCCGCTAGCCACCTTATGCAACTAGTGCATGTCAGTCGGTGGAACCTGTCTCACGTAAGCGTACGTGTAAGGTCGGTCCGGGCCGCTTCATCCCACGATGCCGCCGAATCAAGATAAGACTAGTAACGACAAGTAAATTGACAAAATCAACGCCCACAACAACTTGTGTTCTACTTGTGCATAGAAACTACGCATAGACCTAGCTCATGATGCCGCTGTTGGGGATCGTAGCAGAAATTTAAAATTTTCTGCGCATCACCAAGATCAATCAATGGAGTCATCTAGCAACGAGAGAGATGAGTGCATCTACATACCCTTGTAGATCGCGAGCGGAAGCGTTCAAGAAAACGGGGTTGATGGAGTCGTACTCGTCGTGATCCAAATCACCGATGATCCTAGCGCCGAACGGACGGCACCTCCGCGTTCAACACACGTACGGTTGGGAGAGACGTCTCCTCCTTCTTGATCCAGCAAGGGGGAAGGAGAGGTTGATGGAGATCCAGCAGCACGACGGCGTGGTGGTGGAAGCAGCGGGGATCTCGGCAGGGCTTCGCCAAGCTCAGCGAGAGGGAGAGGTGTTACGGGGGGAGAGGGAGGCGCCAGGGGCTTGGGTGCGCAGCCCTCCCTCCCCCCTTTATATAGGGGCCCTGGGGGGGCCCCGGCCCCTAGAGATCCCATCTCAAGGGGGGGGTGGCCAAGGGGAGAACTTGCCCCCCAAGTCAGGTGGGGCGCCCCCACCCCCAGGGTTTCCAACCCTAGGCGCAGGGGGAGGCCCATGGGGGGCGCACCAGCCCACCAGGGGCTGGTTCCCTTCCCAATTCAGTCCATGGGGCCCTCCGGGATAGGTGGCCCCACCCGGTGGACCCCCGGGACCCTTCCGGTGGTCCCGGTACAATACCGGTGACCCCGAAACTTTCCCGGTGGCCGAAACTGGACTTCCTATATACAAATCTTCACCTCCGGACCATTCCGGAACTCCTCGTGATGTCCGGGATCTCATCCGGGACTCCGAACAACTTTCGGGTTACCGCATACTAATATCTCTACAACCCTAGCGTTACCGAACCTTAAGTCTGTAGACCCTACGGGTTCGGGAGACACGCAGACATGACCGAGATGACTCTCCGGTCAATAATCAACAGTGGGATCTGGATATCCATGTTGGCTCCCACATGCTCCTCGATGATCTCATCGGATGAACCACGATGTCGAGGATTCAAGTAATCCCGTATACAATTCCCTTTGTCAATCGGTACGTTACTTGCCCGAGATTCGATCATCGGTATCCCAATACCTCGTTCAATCTCGTTACCGGCAAGTCACTTTACTCGTTCCATAATGCATGATCCCGTGACTAACTACTTAGTCACATTGAGCTCATTATGATGATGCAATACCGAGTGGGCCCAGAGATACCTCTCCGTCATACGGAGTGACAAATCCCAGTCTCGATCCGAGCCAACCCAACAGACACTTTCGAAGATACCTGTAGTGCACCTTTATAGCCACCCAGTTACGTTGTGACGTTTGGTACACCCAAAGCATTCCTACGGTATCCGGGAGTTGCACGGTCTCATGGTCTATGGAAATGATACTTGACATTAGAAAAGCTTCAGCAAACGAACTACACGATCTAGTGCTATGCTTAGGATTGGGTCTTGTCCATCACATCATTCTCCTAATGATGTGATCCCGTTATCAATGACATCCAATGTCCATGGTCAGGAAACCATAACCATCTATTGATCAACGAGCTAGTCAACTAGAGGCTCACTAGGGACATGTTATGGTCTATGTGTTCACACGTGTATTATGATTTCCGGATAACACAATTATAGCATGAACAATAGACAATTATCATGAACAAGGAAATATAATAATAACCATTTTATTATTGCCTCTAGGGCATATTTCCAACAGTAAGGAAGTGAGTATGTGTTAACACTTGTCTGATTATACTTATAACATTGCGACAATGTGATCTCGAAGTATGTAATTTGGTTGGGATTGTCCAGCACCATTGTTTCGCCAACAATGTGCTCTCTTTCTTGTCAGCATCCTTATTACTTTAATAATGCCCTATGATGGAAAAGGGGATCATCATGCAACACATGAGCTAGTCTTAGAGGCAAGAATAGGGACTTCTTGGTGTTTATATTTCCACACATGCAAATGGGTTTTTTCTCTGTATCTCATATTCAAGGACCATTATGGTTATAACATACAAATATCAACATTAATTACAATGTGAAATAAACAACATTTTATTATTGCTTAGGGCATATTCCCAACAGTCTCCCACTTCTAGTAGAGTCAATAGGCTAGCCAATGTTAATGCACTTTACACATATGGCATCCAAGTGTAAAATATGCTTCGCTTGTGGTATAGACTTCGTCAACGGATCTGACACACTTAGGTCTGTGTGTATCTTGCATGTTTCCGCGTCTTCACGCTTTCACAAAATTCACAATGTGTGGAATGGCTTTGTATATGTTTGTGTCACTCGTAGGATCTTTGGTTTCTCACACTAGGCTCTGAAGCCACTATCCTCGATAGTGTTCCATTGGCTACAACCATCTTAACCATACCAAGTTTAGAAACGAACCCTTTTGATATGCATACCCTCCTTTGTCTCTATGAAGCGGCAACATTCTTAGCATTTGTTATAGAATCCGGCACAATAACCTGCTTAGAACAGTTCCAACTTATTGTACCACCTTTCTGTGTATTACACAAAACCCTGATTGAAATCGAAAATCCCTCGGAGCAATGATGGAGATTGCATCGATGTAACTACTTACAATGAGCTTGCATCCGTGTAACCCTTTGCAATCAACTCTTAATCATCTCCATATGCGAGAAACATAATCTTAGTCCTACTTTGATACTTAAGGATTTTCGCGGTTGTCCTATGATGAACACCTTGATCACTCTGGTATCTTGCTCAAAACCTTTTGAAGCACAAGACATATCTAGTTGTTTACATACCATGGAGTACATCAATGGTAGAGAAATGGCTAGCCACAACTTTAATTGGCGGCGCGCCATTTCCAATCAACGCCACCACTAATTCTTTTCAAATGGCAGTGACGTTGGCATATTTCCTATGATATTACTATGACCTTTGTGATGGCGCTGGATATTTTTTGCACGCCACTTGTACATGGGACCCATCCATCTAACCAGGCTTAACTTACCGGTGACATGGCAAAACCATCCAACGTTGCCGCTATTGTTAATAGCTACGTTGAAGGAAATATGCCCTAGAGGCAATAATAAAGTTGTTATTTATATTTCCTTATATCATGATAAATGTTTATTATTCATGCTAGAATTGTATTAACCGGAAACTTAGTACATGTGTGAATACATAGACAAACAGAGTGTCCCTAGTATGCCTCTACTTGACTAGCTCGTTAATCAAAGATGGTTAAGTTTCCTAGCCATAGACATGTGTTGTCATTTGATGAACGGGATCACATCTTTAGAGAATGATGTGATGGACAAGACCCATCCGTTAGCTTAGCATTATGATCATTTAGTTTTATTGCTATTGCTTTCTTCATGACTTATACATGTTCCTCTGACTATGAGATTATGCAACTCCCGAATACCGGAGGAACACCTTGTGTGCTATCAAACGTCACAACGTAACTAGTGATTATAAAGATGCTCTACAGGTGTCTCCGAAGATGTTTGTTGATTTGGCATAGATCGAGATTAGGATTTGTCACTCCGTGTATCGGAGAGGTATCTCTGGGCCCTCTCGGTAATGCACATCACTATGAGCCTTGCAAGCAATGGGACTAATGAGTTAGTTGCGGGATGATGCATTACAGAACGAGTAAAGAGACTTGCCGGTAACGAGATTGAACTAGGTATGATGATACCGACGATCGAATCTCGGGCAAGTAACATACTGATGACAAAGGGAACAACGTATGTTGTTATGCGGTTTGACCGATAAAGATCTTCGTAGAATATGTAGGAGCCAATATGAGCATCCAGGTTCCGCTATTAGTTATTGACTGGAGATGTGTCTCGGTCATGTCTACATAGTTCTCAAACCCGTAGGGTCCGCACGCTAACGTTCGATGACGATTTGTATTATGAGTTATGTGATTTGATGACCGAAGTTTGTTCGGAGTCCCGGATGTGATCACGGACATGACGAGGAGTCTCGAAATGTTCGAGAGGTAAAGATTCATATATTGGAAGGTTACATTCGGACACCGGAATGGTTCGGGATGTTTCGGATGAGTTTCGGAGTACCGGGGTTACCGGACCCCCCCGGGAAGTTAATGGGCCATCATGGGCCTTAGTGGAGAAGAGAGAGGGCCGGCCAGGTGGTGGCGCGCGCCCCCCCTTGCCAGTCTGAATTGGACAAGGGGTGGGGGCGGCGCCCCCCCTTTCCCTCTCCTACTCCTCCTCTCTTTCCCCCTTTGCTACTCCGGAAAAGGAAAAAGGAGAGGAGAATCCTACTAGGACTAGGGAGTCCTAGTAGGACTCCCCACACCTGGCGCGCCCCCCTTGGGCTGGCCTCCTCCTCCTCCCCCTTTATATACGTGGGAGGGGGGCACCCCAAAGGCACAACAAGTCTTCTCTTAGCCATGTGCGGTGCCCCCCTCCACAATTCACACCTCGGTCATATGGTCGTAGTGCTTAGGCGAAGCCCTGCGCCGGTAACTTCATCATCACCGTCACCACACCGTCGTGCTGACGAAACTCTCCCTCTTCGTCAACTGGATCAAGAGCTCGAGGGACGTCATCGTGCTGAACGTGTGCTGAACACGGAGGTGCCGTACGTTTGGTGCTTGGATCGGTTGGATCGTGAAGACGTTCAACTACATCAATCGCGTTACTAAACGCTTCCGCTTTCGGTCTACGAGGGTACGTGGACACACTCTCCCGTCTCGTTGCTATGCATCTCCTAGATAGATCTTGCGTGATCGTAGCACTACAAAAAAATACACTTCCGTGATGATACGTGTTTGTCACAGTAGGTCACCTTTTTGTCATGCATGTACATCCATGACGATTTTATGACAGAATCAAGATAGTCATACATGTGCTGTCGTAGAAGTGTTCCATGACATTACCAAAATTATCATCACGGAAGTGTCCACTTCCATGACGATAAATCACGCGTCATTGAAGTGCTTTCGTCAAGGGTGACCGACACGTGGCATCCACCGTAACGGGACGCCGTTAAGCTATCGGGTTCGGTTTTGGATCCGATAACCCGTTAACAGCCCGGACCAATGGGAAATTTCCACGTGTAAAATTCTGATTGGCCGGAGGAAACACGTGTCAGCTCGTTAGTGGGTCAGATAGGCGCCTATGATATGTCGACACATGCGACGACCTACCACTGGGCCATTTAGCTTACAAAGGCCGACACGTTTGACTTGGTCAAAAGTGAGCGGGTTGGCCCATGAAAAGCCTGTTAACGGTCTCTTCGCAAATAGCCCATTTTACGGCCCGGTAACTCACGGCCTGTTAGGGCCTACCTGAAATTGGTCCAACAACGTCATGTGGGCCGTCGAATATAACACCAGCTCGTTTCACTTTTGGCCCATGTATGGCCCACGACGTGTTTCGGCCCATATGAGGCCTTCATATCTTTAGGCCCTTTGGAGGCCCACGGTGACTCTAGCCCATAATGAACAGTAAATTTCTTTGTACCCGTTAACAGCCCATGATTCACAGGGGCCGTTTCCAGCCCGTGTTAGCTTTCGGCCTACTGACGGCCCATACGTTCTTGGGCTCCTTTCCGGCCCTCGATTACTTCCGGCCCGTTACTGGTCTGTTCCCCTAATGGGCCAAATTCGGCCCGTGACAAGAGTCGGCCTGTTTCTGGCCTGTTAACCCGTTGCGCTGTTTCCAACCCGTCCTATATTCTGGCCCATTAACGACCTGTTATGCCTGTGACAGAATTAAGCCTTTGCTGTCCTTCGGCCTGTTAACGGCCCGTTACCGTGCTGGGCCGATACCAATTACGCCCGTTTACGGCCCATGTAGACCCATTTATCCGACAGCCCGAGGCCCACCGATTCTACGACCGAGGGAGTCCTGGATTAGGGGGTCCTCGGGCAGCCGGACTTTATACTTTGGCCGGACTATTGGACTATGAAGATACAAGATCGAAGACTTCGTCCCGTATCCGGGTAGGACTCTCCTTGGCGTGGAAGTCAAGCTTGGCAATTCGGATATGTAGATCTCCTCCCTTGTAACCGACTCTGTGTAACCCTAGCCCCCTCCAGTGTCTATATAAACCGGAGGGTTTAGTCCGTAGGACAAGAACAATCATAATCATAGGCTACTTTCTAGGGTTTAGCCTCTACGATCTCGTGGTAGATCAACTCTTGTAATACTCATATCATCAAGATCAATCAAGCAGGAAGTAGGGTATTACCTCCATCGAGAGGGCCCGAACCTGGGTAAACATTGTGTCCCCCGCCTCCTGTTACCATCCGCCTTAGACGCACAGTTCGGGACCCCCTACCCGAGATCCGCCGGTTTTGACACCGACATTGGTGCTTTCATTGAGAGTTCCACTGTGCCGTCACGATAAGGCCGGATGGCTTGCCTTGTCGTCAAGGACAGCATCACCTCTAGGGGAGCCCTGGCTGTAGGCCAAACTCTCCGACTAGGCGGTTTCTGTTGGAAATATGCCCTAGAGGCAATAGTAAAATAGTTATTATTATATTTCCTTATTCATGATAATTGTCTATGGTTCATGCTATAATTGTGTTATCCGGAAATCGTAATACATGTGTGAATACATAGACCACAACATGTCCCTAGCGAGCCTCTAGTTGACTAGCTCGTTGATCAATAGATAGTCATGGTTTCCTGACTATGGACATTGGATGTCATTGATAACGGGATCAAATCATTAGGAGAATGATGTGATGGACAAGACCCAATCCTAAGCATAGCACAAGATATTGTAGTTCGTTTGCTAGAGCTTTTCCAAATGTCAAGTATCATTTCCTTAGACCATGAGATTGTGCAACTCCCGGATACCATAGGAGTGCTTTGGGTGTGCCAAATGTCACAACGTAACTGGGTGGCTATAAAGGTGCACTACGGGTATCTCCAAAAGTGTCTGTTGGGTTGGCACGAATCGAGACTGGGATTTGTCACTCCGTATGACAGAGAGGTATCTCTGGGCCCACTCGGTAATGCATCATCATAATGAGCTCAATGTGACCAAGTGTTTGGTCACGGGATCATGCATTACGGTACGAGTAAAGTGACTTGCCGGTAACGAGATTGAACAAGGTATTGGGATACCGACGATCGAATCTCGGGCAAGTAACGTACCGATTGACAAAGGGAATTGTATACGGGATTGATTGAATCCTCGACATCGTGGTTCATCCGATGAGATCATCGTGGAACATGTGGGAGCCAACATGGGTATCCAGATCCCGCTGTTGGTTATTGACCGGAGAGTCGTCTCGGTCATGTCTGCATGTCCCCCGAACCCGTAGGGTCTACACACTTAAGGTTCGGTGACGCTAGGGTTGTAGAGATACTAGTATGCGGTAACCCGAAAGTTGTTCGGAGTCCCGGATGAGATCCCGGACGTCACGAGGAGTTTCGGAATGGTCCGGAGGTGAAGAATTATATATAGGAAGTCCAGTTTCGGCCACCGGGAAAGTTCCGGGGGTCACCGGTATTGTACCGGGACCACCGGAAGGGTCCCGGGGGTCCACCGGGTGGGGCCACCTATCCCGGAGGGCCCCATGGGCTGAAGTGGGGAAGGGAACCAGCCCCTGGTGGGCTGGTGCGCCCCCCTTGGGCCTCCCCTGCGTCTAGGGTTGAAAACCCTAGGGTTGGGGGGGGCGCCCCACTTGACTTGGGGGGCAAGTCCCCCCCCCCTTGGCCGTCGCCCCCCCTTGAGATGGGATCTTTGGGGGCCGGCGCCCCCCTTGGACCCCTATATAAAGAGGGGGGAGGGAGGGCAGCCGCACCCAAGCCTCTGGCGCCTCCCTCTCCCTCCCGTGACACCTCTCCCTCTCGCTGAGCTTGGCGAAGCCCTGCCGAGATCCCCGCTGCTTCCACCACCACGCCGTCGTGCTGCTGGATCTCCATCAACCTCTCCCTCCCCCTTGCTGGATCAAGAAGGAGGAGGCGTCTTCCCAACCGTACGTGTGTTGAACGCGGAGGTGCCGTCCGTTCGGCGCTCGGTCATCGGTGATTTGGATCACGACGAGTACGACTCCATCAACCCCGTTCACTTGAACGCTTCCGCTCGCGGTCTACAAGGGTATGTAGATGCACTCTTTTCCCTCTCATTGCTAGAAGACTCCATAGATTGTTCTTGGTGATGCATAGAAAATTTTAATTTCTGCAACGATCACCAACAGTGGCATCATGAGCTAGGTCTATGCGTAGTTTCTATGCACGAGTAGAACACAAACTTGTTGTGGGCGTAGATGTTGTCAACTTTCTTGCCACTACTAGTCTTATCTTGTTTCGGCGGCATCATGGGATGAAGCGGCCCGGACCGACCTTACACGTACGCTTACGTGAGACAGGTTCCACCGACTGACATGCACTAGTTGCATAAGGTGGCTAGCGGGTGTCTGTCTCTCCCACTTTAGTCGAATCGGATTCGATGAAAAGGGTCCTTATGAAGGGTAAATAGAAGTTGGCATATCACGTTGTGGTTTTACTTAGGTAAGAAACGTTCTTGCTAGAAACCTATAGAAGCCATGTAAAAACATGCAACAACAATTAGAGGACGTCTAACTTGTTTTTGCAGCATATGCCTTGTGATGTGATATGGCCAAAAGGATGTGATGAATGAAATATATGTGATATATGAGATTGATCATGTTCTTGTAATAGGAATCACGACTTGCATGTCGATGAGTATGACAACCGGCAGGAGCCATAGGAGTTGTCTTTATTTTTTGTATGACCTGCGTGTCATTGAATAACGCCATGTAAATTACTTTACTTTATTGCTAAACACGTTAGCCATAGAAGTAGAAGTAATCGTTGGCATGACAACTTCATGAAGACACGATGATGGAGATCATGGTGTCATGCCGGTGACGAAGATGATCATGGCGCCCCGAAGATGGAGATCAAAAGGAGCAAAATGATATTGGCCATATCATGTCACTATTTGATTGCATGTGATGTTTATCATGTTTTACATCTTATTTGCTTAGAACGACGGTAGCTTAAATAAGATGCTCCCTCGCAATAATTTCAAGAAAGTGTTCCCCCTAACTGTGCACCGTTGCGAAGGTTCGTTGTTTCGAAGCACCACGTGATGATCGGGTGTGATTGATTCTAACGTTCGAATACAACGGGTGTAAGCCAGATTTACACACGCAATACACTTAGGTTGACTTGACGAGCCTGGCATGTACAGACATGGCCTCGGAACACGGAAGACCGAAAGGTCGAGCATGAGTCGTATAGAAGTTCCGTCAACATGAAGATGTTCACTAGTCCGTCTCACGTGATGATCGGACACGGCCTAGTTGACTCAGATCATGTTTCACTTAGATGACTAGAGGGATGTCTGTCTGAGTGGGAGTTCATTGAATAATTTGATTAGATGAACTTAATTATCATGAACTTAGTCTAAAATCTTTACAATATGTCTTGTAGATCAAATGGCCCACGTTGCCCTCAACTTCAACGCGTTCCTAGAGAAAACCAAGCTGAAAGATGATGGCAGCAACTATACGGACTGGGTCCGGAACCTAAGGATCATCCTCATAGCTGCCAAGAAAGATTATGTCCTAGAAGCACCGCTAGGTGACGCACCCATCCCAGAGAACCAAGACGTTATGAACACTTGGCAGCAGCGTGCTGATGATTACTCCCTCGTTCAGTGCGGCATGCTTTACAGCTTAGAACCGGGCTCCAAAAGCATTTTGAGCAACACGGAGCATATGAGATGTTCGAAGAGCTGAAAATGGTTTTCCAAGCTCATGCCCGGGTCGAGAGATATGAAGTCTCCGACAAGTTCTTCAGTTGTAAGATGGAGGAAAATAGTTCTGTCAGTGAGCACATACTCAAAATGTCTGGGTTACACAACTGCTTGACTCAGCTGGGAGTTAATCTCCCAGATGACGCAGTCATTGACAGAATCCTTCAGTCGCTTCCACCGAGCTACAAGAGCTTTGTGATGAACTTCAATATGCAGGGGATGGAAAAAACCATTCATGAGGTATATTCAATGCTGATATCAGCGGAGGTGGAGATCAAAAAGGAACATCAAGTGTTGATGGTGAATAAAATCACTAAGTTCAAGAAAGGCAAGGGTAAGAAGAACTTCAAGAAGGACGGCAAGGGAGTTGCCGCGCCCGGTAAGCCAGTTGCTGGGAAGAAGCCAAAGAATGGACCCAAGCCTGAGACTGAGTGCTTTTATTGCAAGGGAAGTGGTCACTGGAAGCGTAACTGCCCCAAGTACTTAGCGGACAAGAAGGCCGGCAACACCAAAGGTATATGTGATATACATGTTATTGATGTGTACCTTACCAGCACTCGTAGTAGCTCCTGGGTATTTGATACCGGTGCGGTTGCTCATATTTGTAACTCAAAGCAGGAGCTTCAGAATAAACGGAGACTGGCAAAGGACGAGGTGACGATGCGCGTCGGGAATGGTTCCAAGGTCGATGTGATCGCCGTCGGCACGCTACCTCTACATTTACCTACGGGATTAGTTTTAAACCTCAATAATTGTTATTTAGTGCCAGCTTTGAGCATGAACATTGTATCAGGATCTCGTTTAATTCAAGATGGCTACTCATTTAAATCCGAGAATAATGGTTGTTCTATTTATATGAGAGATATGTTTTATGGTCATGCCCCGCTGGTTAATGGTTTATTCTTAATGAATCTCGAACGTAGTGTTACACATATTCATAGTGTGAATACCAAAAGATGTAAGGTTGATAATGATAGTCCCACATACTTGTGGCACCGCCGTCTTGGTCACATTGGTGTCAAACGCATGAAGAAGCTCCATGCAGATGAACTTTTGGAGTCTCTTGATTACTAATCATTTGACACGTGCGAACCATGCCTCATGGGTAAGATGACCAAGACTCCGTTCTCCGGAACAATGGAGCGAGCAACCAACTTATTGGAAATCATACATACTGATGTGTGCGGTCCAATGAGTGTTGAGGCTCGCGGTGGCTATCGTTATGTTCTCACTCTCACTGATGACTTGAGTAGATATGGGTATGTCTACCTAATGAAACACAAGCACCCTATATAAAGAGGGGGGAGGGAGGGCAGCCGCACCCAAGCCTCTGGCGCCTCCCTCTCCCTCCTGTGACACCTCTCCCTCTCGCTGAGCTTGGTGAAGCCCTGCCGAGATCCCCGCTGCTTCCACCACCACGCCGTCGTGCTGCTGGATCTCCATCAACCTCTCCCTCCCCCTTGCTGGATCAAGAAGGAGGAGATGTCTTCCCAACCGTACATGTGTTGAATGCGGAGGTGCCGTCCGTTCGGCGCTCGGTCATCGGTGATTTGGATCACGACGAGTACGACTCCATCAACCCCGTTCACTTGAACGCTTCCGCTCGCGATCTACAAGGGTATGTAGATGCACTCTTTTCCCTCTCGTTGCTAGAAGACTCCATAGATTGTTCTTGGTGATGCGTAGAAAATTTTAATTTCTGCAACGATCACCAACAGTTTCGTCATGACCGCCAGCTCGGCCGTTGCCGACGATGACTTCTCGGGTCATCGAAAACAGCCTCCGCGTCGGCTCGGAATTCACCGAGAAGATGGATCCAATGGAGCTCTCTTCCTTGAATGAGCTCTTGGATCGCATCGCCGCCTTGGGAGTTGCTACGGACTATGATCGGATCGGGCTTAAACCCGACCAAAGGGAGATTAACTCTCCGCCGGTCACCCATCAGATAGCGGTGGTGGAGGAGCAACGCAGCAATTCTTCCTCTATCTTGAGGACAAACTATGTCCGGATTCCCGAGCTCTCCGAGCCGGATACCCGTCTATGGGAGGACATGGCCCAAGCTTTGAACCTAGAATCAGACAGCGGGCCAGACCTATTGGGCAACATCCCGGAGCCCGAACTTCTAAGATCGGAAACTCCCCCGCCCCTAGGTCTCAGATCGGGTCAGGGTTCGGACTTAAATCTACCCACCCACCCAGATATTAATGATCTTTCCCACATTAGACAAGAGCCCCAAGAGACAGTACATCACTATTGGGCCATATTCCTCCTTGTAATGAACAAGGTCAAGGACTGTCGCGAGGAAGACGCAATTTCGTTCTTTTGCAAAAACTGCACGGACAAGGGAATCCTCTACGCCATAAGTCGCCGTGACATAGCACACTTCGCTGACTTGGCGGCCATAGTACAGAAGTACTGTGCGATGGAAAGCGCCTGGAAAACCCAAACAAAATTCTGGGATCCTCCGGCTCACTAAACCCCCTGTCCGAACTAAAAGGGTGTACTCTCGTAAGTCACCCGATCTAATTACAAAGAAACAAAAGCCCACTGCAGGGCGTGGAACTATATTGGAGGGATGGCTCAACGAACCATGTAAAATTCACAGTACACCGGATACCGCGCCAACTCATAGCCTTAGAGCATGTTGGATACTCCGGCAGGTGGCCAAGAGCGGTGAGGATCTCCTCATCAACAATACCGCAGAGCACCATCCCATGGACAATAATAATACATTATTGACAGTCTTCGAGACCTTCGCCTCAAATAATAGGCATAAGCGAGCACTCCGCAGCCTTGCCAAAGTTTGCCACGTGGCAGCAATAAATCCATGGAGCAATACGGCTATAACCTTCAATGCCAGTGACGAACCTAAATTCCGAACAGCCTGAGCACCATCCGCCTTGGTCCTTAGTCCAATTGTGGACGGCTTCCGGCTTACTAAAGTGCTCATGGACGGTGGCAGCGGATTAAACCTCATCTATGAGGAAACTCTTCAAAAAATGGAAATAGACAGGAGCCGCATTGAGCAAAGCAGCACGACCTTCAGAGGGATCATCCCTAGTCGGGAGGCACGATGTGCAGGAAAAATCACACTAGATGTGTTATCGGCACGCCGGAGAATTATAGGTCTGAAGAAATCACATTCCAAGTGGCCTCGTTCAGTAGCGGATACCACGCCCTTCTAGGGCGGGAGGCATTCATGATCTTCCAAGCTATACCCCATTACGGGTACATGAAGCTCAAAATGCCCGGGCCTAATGGAATCATCACTCTAGTTAGTGATCCGGACATAGCACTCCGCGCTGAAAATAAAACCGCCGCACTAGCCCTCGAGGCGTTATCCGAAGCCCTTGCGGCCGAAGAACTAACCACGCTGCGCTCCACAGTGGACAGGGACGACATGATACTCGCCAAAAGACCCAAATCCACCTCTTTTAAACCAGCGGACGAAATAGTCAAATTCCAAGTCCACCCAACAGACCCTACAAAAACAGCATCCATCGGGGCACAGTTAAACCCCACAGTAGACGCCGCACTACGGGAGTTCTTGCGCGAGAATTGGGACATCTTCGCCTGGCATCCTTCAGACATGCCAGGAATCCCACGCAGGCTGGCCGAGCATAGCCTCAACATTCTAAAGTGGTTCAAGCAAGTCAAGCAAACTCTCTGGCGTTTCTCTGAGCCTAAGCGACAAGCCATGGGAGAGGAGCTAGCCAAGTTACTTGAGGCTGGATTCATTCGAGAAATAAAACATCCGGACTGGCTAGCAAACCTGGTGATGGTACCAAAGAAGGACAAATCCTGGCGCCTATGTGTCGATTTCAAGGACCTTAACAAGGCTTGCCCCAAGGATCCCTTCCCCCTCCCTCGCATCGATCAAATTATCGACGCTACCGCAGGACATGACTCATTGTGTTTCCTCGACGCATACTCCGGATACCATCAAATTAAGATAGCGGAGTCCGATCAAGCCGCAACGGCATTTATCACCCCATACGACCCCTTCTGTTTTAATATCATGCCTTTCGGGCTCAAAAACGCCGGTGCAACCTATAAACGCATGATTCAGACATGCTTGGAAACACAGATCGGCAAAATAGTGGAGGCATACGTAGACGATGTGGTCATTAAAACCAGACACGTCGAATCCTTAATAGACGACTTGAGGCTCACATTCGACAATCTCCGAACATACGACATCAAGCTCAATCCGGAAAAATGCGTCTTCGGCATGCCCGCCGGAAAGCTCTTAGGCTTCATCGTCCCCAATAGAAGAATTGAAGCAAATCCGGCTAAAATCAGAGCTCTGTCACAGTTGGCTATCCCAACAGACCTCAAGCAATCCAGAAACTAACTGGATGTGTGGCTGCCTTAAGCCGCTTTATCTCCCGATTAGGAGAAAAGGCACTACCTCTTTATCGCCTTCTTCGACGCATTGAACACTTCGAGTGGACGGATGCGGCCATAGCCGGATTGAAAGAAATAAAAGCTGTGCTGGCCACCAACCCAATCTTGGCCGCGCCAAATGTCGGCGGACCAATGCTGTTATATATAACGGCAACACACCAAGTTGTAAGCGCAGTGCTCATCGTCGAACGAGAGACGGATGGACATAAGTTCCCACTTCAAAAGCCGGTGTACTATGTATCCACTGTCCTCACTCCATGCAAATCATGGTACCCACATTATCAAAAGATAGCATACACGGTCTTCATGGCATCCCGGAAACTACGACACTACTTTCAAGAGTGTTCAATTACGGTGGCCTCTGATGTACCACTCAACGACATAATAAACAGCCGCGATGCCACTGGCCGGATTGCCAAATGGGCCATTGAGCTCCTCCCGTTCGACATAATATACAAACCACGGCGAGCCATTAAGTCACAAGTACTGGCGGATTTCGTTGCCGAATGGATAGAAGCCGAACTCCCTAAAGAGTACGGCGCGTACTCCAATTGGATCATGCACTTTGACGGCTCTAAAATGCTGGCTGGTCTGGGGGCTGGCGTCGTCCTGACATCCCCCATCGGAGATACAGTCCAATACGTACTCCAAATACTATACACAGACTCCAACAACGCAGCAGAATATGAGGCCCTGTTACATGGTCTCCGGATGGCAGTCTCCATGGGCATTCAACGCCTAGAGGCGCGTGGGGATTCGAACCTCGCAATATCTCAAATAAATGGAGACTTCGACGCCAAGGATCCGAAAATGGCGGCTTACCGCAACGCCATCCTCAAGATGTCAGCTCGGTTCGAGGGGCTTGAATTCCACCATGTGGTCCGGGAAAACAATCAGGCGGTGGATATCCTCGCCCGCATCGGCGCCAAGCGCGACCCTGTCCCACCCAATATCTTCTTGGAAAGGCTGTTTAAGCCATCTGTGGTATGGGAAGGAGAGACCGGCAATAATAGTCCGGACCCGGCCACAACGCCAGATCCCGAACACTCTGACGTAATCGGAGGCTCAGCCACCGAAATAACACCTTCGCCCACGTGATTATGGCCGTCATCGCCCCGTGGACAGAACCCTTCTTGGCTTACCTAACTAGGCAAGAACTACCCGAGGACCCAAACGAGACACGTTGCATTGTGCGGCGGTCTAAAGCCTACAAGGTCCGAGATGGAGAGCTTTATAAGAGAAGCGCTATCGGAGTACTTCAAAGGTGCATCTCCGAAGAGGAAGGACGGCAACTATTGGCAGAAATTCATGCTGGACTTGGCGGCCATCACGCCGCAGCCCGGGCCCTTGTAAGCAAGGCCTTCCGAACAGGTTTTACTGGCCGACGGCCCGAGCAGACGCACAGGACCTCGTTCAACGTTGCGTCGGTGGCCAGCTTTTTGCAAACCAAAGCCATATGCCACCTACCGCTCTCCAAACAATCCCCATTACTTGGCCTTTTGCGGTCTGGGGGCTTTATATGGTTGGACCCCTTAAAGGGGGAAGCCATAAGAAAAAATACCTATTGGTCATGGTGGATAAATTCACCAAATGGATAGAAGCCAAACCAGTTAAAACGGCCAAATCCGGACCAGTGATAGACTTCATATCCGAGGTTGTACACCGTTACGGCGTCCCCCACAGCATCATCACCGATAACGACTCGAACTTTACAGCCAACGAGGTAAAAACTTGGTGCAGCAACATGGGCATTAAGCTCGATTATGCCTCCGTCTATCACCCCCAAACAAACGGTCAGGTCGAATGGGCAAATGGTCTTATCATGAGCGTCATTAAACCCAGATTAGTGCGATCCTTAAAGGAATCAGATACGCAGTGGGTAGAGTAGCTTGACTCCGTACTATGGGGGCTGCGGACCACGCTGAATCGCAGTACCGGATACACACCGTTTTTCATGGTGTACGACGCAGAGGCGGTACTGCCCTACGACATCATTCATGACTCACCTCGAGTGCGCATGTACGAAGAGAAAGAAGCCGAGCTTGATCGGCAGGAGAGTTTGGATGCCCTGGAGGAGGAGCGTGACGTGGCAAAAGCCCGCTCCGCATTCTATCAGCAACAGGCTCGACGGTATCAAAGCAGAGAAGTACGGGCCAAAACTTATAATGTTGGTGGACTAGTTCTACGCCTACCAGAGAAGAAAAAGAACAAACTCGAGCCCAAATGGGAAGGTCCCTTCGTTATCAACCAAGTTCTGACCGGTGGAGCGTACCGTCTGCGGGATGCATCGGACAATTGACTCGAGCCAAACCCATGGAACGCAGCTAGACTCCGAAGGTTCTACGCCTAGTTCCGGACTATGTGTTCATCTCCTTACCTCCGTCAATTTTTTATATATCAGCTATCTGTCTTTTCTTTCTTCCCTTTTTTCTTCACAGCCTTACAAGGTTAAAATGTGTCTTGACTACACAATCTTGACGCGCTAGGCGTGCTCATTATACCTGGGGGCTTCTTATACAGAAGTTTAATATAGCTATGTTTCGGGCTCTATGCCCTCCGCACATGTGTTACTTTTCCACATGTACCTTTTCTTCGCCACTATATGAATCGATATGACTTAAGTTTTGGCCAAGTTGGGTTGCCTGGCTCTTGTGTTTATGCCCTACATTCCCGTTAATTCGGCTAGGGCATAAGGGGAGCACCTCTGCGATTGTTACTGCCGGGTCAGCCGGATGTGTAGCTCAGACTGGGTGAAGCCGAAAGCTAGCGTTCTTAAGGGAATATTCGGTCGGTGAACAAAAGATGACTTTTATTTATCATAATACATGCCCCCAGATGTTTATATCCTGCGTCTCCTTTCGCAGTTCGGACATGCACATTAATGCATGCGTACCCAAGGAAAGGAACCCTTAACGGAACTATTCTCCCTAGAAGATGTTTCTTACTATCCATGTAATATAACATAGCTAGTTGGGTACTTGTCTGTTCAAGCACTTATGACCCCTACGCCTGGTTTCCACGCATACCCCGGTTTTTACATAACTGAGCGGGTATTCGGATACACTCCGGACTGTCGGGTCCGGAGGTCGAAGCGAAAAGGTCCGCCATGACAAATGATTTACAATCCGGCTAGGGACAATATATGTCAATTGAAGTACACAATCACTTAGACTGACTAAATTCTTCTTCTATACCATCCAACAGGCTGTCTAGCCTACAGTCCTGTTGGGAATACTTTGCGGCTAATTTCACCTGGTCATACACCAAACTGATGGGGATTTCTTTCCCATCAGACCCCACAGGCCCGACTTCGGCCATATGGTTCGGGTCAGCCTTGGTATATCGAGTCTTCACCATGGCTCAGGCTTCCCTCGCACCTTGTCGGCAGGCAGATATCTTCCATAATCGGAAGCGCCGCCGCGCTCCCTTGAGCATCTCTACAAGCTCCCCCATGCCTCCTGGCGGGGAGGCGGATGGCCACAAGGCCTGGGCAATGCCATGCATCACCTGCCGAACTTGTTCGTGCAGTTGTGAGAGCTCGGGCAGAAGATCACCTGCAGACCCGGGCATCTCTTCTGCGGGACGACCCGTCAGCATACCTACAGATATAACTCTGTTAGCCGGTTTCTTCACCGAACTCTATAAAAGTTCGTTTAAGCACTTACTAAAAATGCCACGTTGAAGCCTCTTATTCTCCTTTACGGAGTCAGCGAGCTGGGCCCGAACATCTTTCAGTTCAACACTCAGCCGGATATTGGCATCTTGGAGATCGTTTTTCTCCTGCCTAACCTTCTTAAGCATGCGCTCGCCAGCCTTTAACTGTCGTTGAGCATGTTGCTCATCCCCTCGCACGACCTCCGGATTCATTTCGGGATAATCTACAGAATCTATTGTTAGATTTGCATGCATGCTGCATACTACCTGGTACATGTCATAGAAACAAGTGTTACCAGATGGGGCCTTCTCGGAATCCTTCACTACGGCAACTGCGGCCTGAAGCTGGGCTTTGCACTCCTCTAGCTCTTGAGACAACTGGGTATTCTTCTCCGTAAGAACCTATGCAAAACAATGATCCTTAAATCAGTTGTGCCAACTGTTTCAAGTCTCAGGGGCTACTGATATACATAATTATTAGATTTTATTACCCGTATATCCTTTACATACTGGTCCGTGGCTCTGGCAAGACCATTTTGAGCAGCTCGGATGTACGCGTCTCCTGAGTTGAAGGCATCGAACGCCTCTTGGGAGAAACAAGCGTCGCGGAGTACAGCCCGACGACGCCTGTGATTCATGGCACTCTCCACTTCGGAATTCGTAGCGGACAGCCTATCTGCATCCTCTGTAGGAGGAACATCCGGTGTTGGCCCCATGTTAGCGTCCGCTTCTAAGTCCGGCTCTGGAGCCTGACTGGTGGAGGCGTGGCCGGCAACCTCTCTGGATATAGTCCGGCGAGCATTTTTCCTACTAGGAAACATGGGCGTTATTATATTTTAAAAGACGACAGCCACAGAGCGGGGTTCTTTTTCATACCTCTGCGGTGGCGTCTCAGTCCTGACCACCTTCCTTTTAAGCCTACCCGGCTTCGGTGCCCCTTGTTGGTGAGTCACTGCGGGTTCGGCATGGCGTCCCGAGGGCCTTCCCTGTAAGACACCATATGTGTGCGGTAGGTGAAGTGCAGAAAAAGGGATCCTTCTCGGAAGTTGGGACTCCGGTTTTACTTACATGCGATGCAGGGAGTAGTCCAGGATAATCGGCTATGATGGCCACCATGGCATCGTCGCAGCTCAATTGATAGAACGTCCTGTCAATAAGCTCCACAAATGTGTCCGGGTCTTCTTCGAGTCCGGGGTCGAGGGCCCGGTCAGGGTCCTCTGGTTGTGGAGGCGGGCTGTGGACCTCCCTCACAGCTTTTCGCAGTTCCTACTATGAAATAGCAAAGTAAATATTTATGACAAAGAACGCGGGAAGGTCTGGAGTAAAAGGTAGTAGCTCACCCAGGTTGGGGGGTTGTACATGGAGAATCCATCCCATGGCTTGATGCGGATGGACTCCTCTTCCTCTCCTTTATACAAATCAGACAGTATTTTCGCTAGAGCAGTGACGGAGTCCGGACCTTTACGACCGCAGCGGGTGGCATCGTCTTCTCCATTGAAGTGCCACATGGGTTGTCCCCGATATTGAAGTGGCTGCACCCCCCACATTATACATATTGACATAACCTCGATTATTGTCAATCCTGATTTGGCCAGTGTCTTTATCCGGCCCATCAGGTAAAGGACTTCTCCGTTATCTTCCTCCTGGGGGCTCCGAGGGCGCCAGCTGCGGCGTTTCTTCAAGGGAGCGTTGTCGAACTCAGGAAGGCCCATCCGAATAGGGTCCGGAAGGGGGACGTCCTCCATATAAAACCACTCCAAAGGCCAGTCTTCGGATGTCTTCTTCGGAGTACCGGACAGGTATCCGGTCCCGGCGATGCGCCATATTTCGGCTCCTACCACTTGATATATTGACCCCTCCTGTGTATGGGGTACGAGGCAGAATAGCCTCTTCCATAGCTTGAAATGTGCTTCGCAGCCCAAAAACAGCTCACAAAGGGCGACATAGCCAGCGACGTGTAATATGGAGGCGGGAGTAAAATTATGCAGCTGGAGGCCGTAGAACTCCAGGAGCCCGCGGAGGAACGGATGGATTGGAAATCCAAGTCCCCTTATTAAGTAAGGGACAAGGCATACCCGCTCCCCCATAGATGGGTTGGGAAAGCTCTCCGCTTGCTCCCCGCCATTATAAGTGGCTAGTCCAGCTCGGACGGGGACCATATACGCAGGAGGGAGAAACCCCTGGGTCTGTAACTCTACTAACTGTGTGTGGGAGACGGAACACTTCTTCCAGTTGCCTGGCTTAGGGCTACGGGAGCGAGAGGAGGAGCTGCGATGGCCGGCCATGATGGAATGGACTTTTCCGGGCGTGCTCTGATGGATACTCGCTGTGGGAGGATGGTGTGATCTGGATCTAAGGATCCCCGGCTCTTTAAATAGACGATTTACTCACATGGCTAGGGTGGCAAATGTAAAAATGCACTGGCTTCTCGCATTCGCTCGACACATGGAAGATAGCCATTATTAGGTGCGGAAGCCAAGGAGTGCAAACGTTTATGGGAAGCCGGACACTACTCAACAGGTACTCAGGATTTGGAGAAGAACCCGCCTTGCAATGCCGAAGACAATCTGCGCGCCGGACTCATCGTCATTGAAGCCTGGTTCGGGGGCTACTGAGGGAGTCCTGGATTAGGGGGTCCTCGGGCAGCCGGACTATATACTTTGGCCGGACTGTTGGACTATGAAGATACAAGATCGAAGACTTCGTCCCGTATCCGGGTGCGACTCTCCTTGGCGTGGAAGGCAAGCTTGGCAATTCGGATATGTAGATCTCCTCCCTTGTAATCGACTCTGTGTAACCCTAGCCCCCTCCGGTGTCTATATAAACCGGAGGGTTTAGTCCGTAGGACAAGAACAATCATAATCATAGGCTAGCTTCTAGGTTTAGTCTCTACGATCTCGTGGTAGATCAACTCTTGTAATACTCATATCATCAAAATCAATCAAGCAGGAAGTAGGGTATTACCTCCATCGAGAGGGCCCGAACCTGGGTAAACATTGTGTCCCCCGCCTCCTGTTACCATCCGCCTTAGGCGCATAGTTCGGGACCCCCTACCCGAGATCCGCCGGTTTTGACACCGACAACGGCCTTGTTGGAGGCCCATTTATCAATGGCCCGTAGGAGACCCATGGATCCTACGGCCCGTAGCAGCGTCAAGGTTACCACGGTCCGTATATGGCCCATGGTTGTTGCGGCCACTAGCAAACCAGGGAAAAAGAAGACTAGGAAAAAATAAGCCCGAAACTAACGCTAGGCTATTAAGGCGATTGCACAGATTACATCCACTCGGCATCAAAGATCGCCACCAGTGCAAATATAGGGAACACCCTACACTATACAAAAATGGCTTGCTGTTTTCTTCAGCTGGTGGCTGCACGTTAAGAACAAATTTTGTATCGCAACAAAACAAATTACAACTATAAAAGAAAAGGAAGGTTGGCATAAAAGTTGACAGTCTGGCAGATAAATGCACCACCAGAAGTTCAGAAGCTCAGTTCATTTGACCTGACTATTACGTTTTCATGCTGTATTGTCCGATGGAGCACCATAACCTTCGCCTTCATTTCTCCTAGGCTCCTGAACAACATAGCAAATGTCTGATAGTCTGGTTTCAAAACCATGCATATCTTGACGACATCGAACAATGTCTGTCCTTGTTTCACAAAGGGTCTCTGTTAGGGAATGGACTTGTGTCTGGAGCGCAGATATAACATTGTTTTGAGCTTGCATATCTTGATCATGAGGCAATTTGGACGAGATTGCCTTAACAACCAACCCAGTATTATGCAGGAACGTGCTTTTGGCGCTGTTAGTGGACAGGTACTGGCCCACTGCAGCAAGAGCTGACATTGCGGTTATAGTTGCCTCGCCACCTTCAGAAGGTGGCGGTTCCACTATTTTTTCCATAGCTTGCTGAAAAGTTGAGTTTTTACATTAGTAGTACCAGAACAGAAGATATTAAGGAGGCAGCAAAACCAAACAAAATAGCTTTGGTCTATATACAGAACTTACTCTGGTGAACCCATGTAAAATATTAGTTGTATTTTACTGCAAAGTACATAATAAAACTAGGTTCCAAACATATGACCATGTACCATGGCTAATGTATTGTCTATTTCTTCACATTGTATTGATAGCTAAGGATAAAGAGACAAAGTTTATAATACGGTAAGCATAGTATGACATCATTCATATCACAAAACAACTGAGAACAGACAAACAGGAAATTGTAACATTGTGTGGGCAAGTCCAGCACGGAACTAGATTACATGTCAAGATCAAAGGAACATCACTCCTCTCTTTTAAACCTTGTAAGGTGCAATGATACGCTAAGACAATTGTGTATAAAATTGAAAAGAGTAATAGACATTGGCTGCAAACTATGTAGTTCAAGGCACAAGTCAGAGTAAGTAGTAGTAAAAAGGCATGAGGATTAAGGACTTACAACAGCGGCTTTGACTGGTGTAGTCATGCCCTTCTTCTTGCTGGTGTGATAGTCCTTGAAGATTTCCACAACATTTGGTTTATGTACTTTTTGGTCCTGGCGGGCTTTCCTCTGCATTTGGAACAAGTCAATATAGATCTGATAATATGGTACAGTGAAAAGAGTGAAACAGCAGCTAATTACAAGAGCCTCACAGTGTGCAATATAGCTACGAGATCCTGTCGTCTGTTGGAATTTCACTTCCGTACGGTTGGCCTTGTTCTTTGAACAGTTCACTTGCAAGAAGATAGATTTGTGTGGCACATGCGTAAATAGGACTTCAACATGTGATCTGATCACATATATATAATGTACCTGATACTTCAGATCAGACCAGTGTTTAACGAGGCCTCTCCAATCTTCATCCGATATTTTTTCCATTGGAGATGTTTGGGCAAGTTCACTGTTAGCCTTGCCTTCAAAGTGAGTTTTCCTCAAGTTATACTGATACTGTCGCAGAGCAGACTTGAAAACATGGGTGCAAGCTTGTCTGGTTGCATCATCTTGGCTATCCAACTTGAACCTCATCTGTTGAAAATTATGGGAGTCTCATTATCAGCAACCTAGAAAGTATGGGACAGAGCAAGATGATATTACTAGTTTCCATACATAACCATACTTACATATAAATGGTCAAGGAAGGTGTTGAACTGGGTTTCGTCTTTGTCATTCCTGTACTGAATCCATGTTGGGAGGATACGTACATGACACCTAACGGCAACCGCTGCCTCTGATACTAACTTGGCTGACTCTATAGCATCACGTGGCCTTTTTAAACCTGCCTCAAAACAGATCTCCATTCTTCCTCCTCTAGATTTAGTTAACCTATCGAGCATTAACTCTGATGTTTGTTTCCTCTTGTGCCTAGGTGCTAGTCCAACAACGAACATAGGAAGTGTTAGTGTACATCAAACTATGAGACTACATATAGAGAAGCATGCAACTGTAACTTGACTCCAGCAACTACCTTCTTGCTGTTGAAGCTCACAAAGTTCATCTGATCTTGCCAACTCATCTTGTGTCAAGAGTGCTTCGGAAGCAGTGTCAGGTGGCAAGGGAGCTTGGGAATGTGCTGCTAGTTGAGTTGACCAACGAGTAACTCGTGCAGCTGGTGGTACTATGGAAGGTGTTGCAACAACTAGGGCTATCTCTGCTTGTTTGGTGGCAGCTATTTGTTTCTGTTTGGCTTGTTCTGCAGCTCGTGTAGCATGGGATACCCTGTTTGTACAATTTTCCGCTGGACTTTGACCTTCTATTGCACCATCAGTACTAGCAGAATCTACAGGATTCTTCTGCTTCCCATTCCCTGTCATTATGTGTTGCTTCCTCTTTCTCTGTGCCATGTTAAGTCAAGCCGACAAGAAAAACGAATAACAATTTAGTTCTTCAGAACAAATTGATGCGTGATACAGATGAACTGAACTTTGATGTTAGACAACTACATGATAGGTGGATGTAATATGTACGAAAAATAGGACGGCATGAGATAACCAGAACTATGATGTGTAAACTAAGCAGAAGACATTTCACTAAATTAGAAGCAATGCAATGGAAGGTAGACACCATATGAAAGATGCTACAAATATCGCTCTGCCAAGTTAACAGTGTCTCATCATAAATGGCATTTAAACAAATGTGAAGCAGTACAAGAAATAAATCATATGCAAGATGCAAACAACATCACACTACCAAGTTAAAGGTCTCTCGTCATTAGTGCCATTGCATATTCACAACATTGCATATTCACAGCTTATGATGTGTAAACTAAGGAGAAGGCATTTCAACAAATTAGAAGCAATGAAAGCTAGACACCATATGAAAGATGCAACGAATATAACTCTACCTAGTTAAAACTGTCTTGTCATAAGTGCCATTTCAACAAATTAGAAGTAGTACAGGCTAGAAAAGAATGCGAGATGTAACCGATATCACACTCCCAAGTCAAACGTGTCTTATGATAAGTGATTGTTGCAGGTTACACAATAGTAGTACTTTGATGTTAGAACATGGTGTGATAGACAGATATTGTATGTTCTAGAAACAGGAACACACGTCTTATTCACAAGTATAATGTGTAAAGTAAGCAGATGGAATTCAACAAAATTAGAAGCAATACAACCTAGACATCATACATAACATGCAACCACATATAACAGTGCCAAGTTAGAGGGAGCACTTGTGATGGTGCACTAGGGGAGACGTGCTCATCATCAACACAGCTACGTTGAGTGTCTATGCATGTGTTGTCTTGCAAATCATCTTGGGGGGGATGGAGGAGTAGAAACTGTAGAGGCCCTCCGTTTGGAAGGAGCACCTTTATCCGATGCCTTGCTAACTTCCTTCCGCTTTATTGATTCTGAATTGTCAAGTAAAACCGACAAGAAAAAGCAATAAAATTCTCTCTTCAGAACTCATTCGTGCATGATACTGACAATCACTACTTTGATGTAAGGCAAACACATGACACCAGGATGGAATATGTACGGAAAACAGGACGGCATGGAATATTCACAACTGTTTGTGTAAACTAAGAAGAAACAATTCCAACAAATAAGAAGCAATGCAAGCTAGACACCACATGAAAGATGCAACCAATATGACTCTGCCAAGTTAAAAGCGTCCCATCATAAATGGCATTTCAACAAATTAGGAGTAGCGCATGCTATACATCATATGAAAGATGCAACTAATATCGCACTACATATACTAAAGGTGTCTCGTCATATTGATTGATGCGAGATACAAAAAATAGTTTTATGTAAGGACATGCTTAATAGACAGATGTACTATGTACTAAAAACAGGATGGCATGTCACATTAACAGGTATAATGTATAAACTAAGCATAATAGCACATGCAATTTAACCAGATTGGAAGAATTACAATCTAGACACCATATGCAACATGCAACCACATATCACGCTGCCAAGTTAGAGCAAGCACGCGCGATGCTAGTGTAGGGGAAATGCGGTAATCAACTACAGAGCTACGTTCACTATCTTCATCTAGCCTTGTTGTTTCTTGAGAATCATGTCGGGAGGCTGATGCTGCATTCTTTAAATGAGGATCTTTACTCACAGTAGTCCACTGGCCGGACTGCCTCATCATAAGTGATTGATGAGGGATACACAAGAACATTAGTTTGATATAAGAATATGGTTAATAGACAGATGTACTAGTATGTACCAAAAATAGGAAGGCATGTCATATTCAAAGGTATAATGTGTAAGCTAAGCAGATGCAATTTAACCAAATTGGAAGCAATACAAGCTAGACATCTGGATAGAGTGGTGAGCATGATCATCTAGGACCTGAGAGCCTGGTGGGAGGCGGGCTGCTTCGCCACCATCGTGGCTTTTTAGTTGGCTTCCAGGTGATGCCTGTCTGTGCTGGGCTTGTCACTGGCTCGGCCAGTGCCCTGACTAGCTATTTATCTTCTGGTGCTCACGGGATGGTGGTTCATGTAAAAAATATCTTCCCTTATCTTAATAAAGACTGACTTCGGCCTTTCGAATACAAGCTAGACACCATATGCAACATGCAACCACATATGACACCGCGAAGTTAACGCAAGCACCTGGGATGGTGGTTCATTGCGAGCGAGGTCATCAACTCCAGAGCTACGTTTACCGTCTCCATCTGCTGACACTGCACCCTTTATAAGGCTGGAATGTGTCGGGCCTATCCGCGTACGACGCTGGAGCGACTTCTCTCTTTTATTTTTTGCTTCTCTCATGGCAGCAGAGTCTGAAATACCCTTGCATAAAAACACAATAGTGAGAGTATGGGTGAAGTGTGTGCAGAACTAGTGCACTGTAAAAGTAGTAGATAGCAGGTGGCTGAAAAATAGATGATATGAGACATATGATAGCTCTACAACATTGCATGGCAAACAAAATTAGATTCTACTCCGTATGATTTTGTAATATATGAGCATAGGAAATGCAGGTACTCCTCCAGCACACCACCACATGTGGTCATATCAAGATAACAGTTGACTGAAAATAAATAGGTCAGTCGATTTTTTATGAACCGTCCGATCTATAAGGAACATGCAGATGACCTTCGTCTACCTCCCGCCACTCACTGTTCACGATCTTTCTCGAACCGCCAGCGACCACAGCCCAGACCCTTGCCTCCGCCGCCCCGCCCTCCCCTCGACCTCACACCACCGCCGTGCTTGGCAGTGCCCCCAGGCCATCCCTTTAATCCCGGCCGACCTCCAGATCGGGCGTCAGCAGCTCTAGGCCCCACACGCCCCTAAGATAAACACCGAGGCGCTGCTTCCCCGGCGTAATAGGTAGACTAGAGCCTGTTATGCCGGGGAATGCTTCCGTTTATTGGGAATCAACTGACCAAGAATTGAAATCCAGGGGGGCGACGGACCTTTAGCTAAGGTGAAATAGTATATGAGGAGAAACCTTGTTGATACGTCTCCAACGTATCTATAATTTTTGATTGCTCCATGCTATATTATCTTCTGTTTTGGACATTATTGGGCTTTATTATCCATTTTTATATTATTTTTGGGACTAACCTATTAACCGGAGGCCCAGCCCAGAATTGCTGTTTTTTGCCTATTTCAGAGTTTCGCAGAAAAAGAATATCAAACGGAGTCCAAACGGAATGAAACCTTCGGGAACGTGATTTTTGGAACGAACATGATCCAGGAGACTTGGACCCTACGTCAAGAAACAAAAGAGGAAGCCACGAGGTAGGGGGCGCGCCTACCCCCCCAGGGCGCTCCCTCCACCCTCGTGGGCCTCCTGTTGCTCCACCGACATACTTCTTCCTCCTATATATACCTACGTACCCCAAACGATCAGATACGGAGCCAAAAACCTAATTCCACCGCCGCAACCTTCTGTACCCACGAGATCCCATCTTGGGGCCTGTTTCGGAGCTCCGCCGGAGGGGGCATCCATCACGGAGGGCTTCTACATCAACACCATAGCCTCTCCGATGAAGTGTGAGTAGTTTACTTCAGACCTTCGGGTCCATAGTTAGTAGCTAGATGGCTTTCTCTCTCTTTTTGGATCTCAATACAATGTTCTCCCCCTCTCTCGTGGAGATCTATTCGATGTAATCTTCTTTTGCGGTGTGTTTGTTGAGAACGATGAATTGTGGGTTTATGATCAAGTTTATCTATGAACAATATTTGAATCTTCTCTGAATTCTTTTATGTATGATTGGTTATCTTTGCAAGTCTCTTCGAATTATCAGTTTGGTTTGGCCTACTAGATTGATCTTTCTTGCAAAGGGAGAAGTGCTTAGCTTTGGGTTCAATCTTGCGGTGTCCTTTCCCAGTGACAGTAGGGGCAGCAAGGCACGTATTGTATTGTTGCCATCGAGGATAACAAGATGGGTTTTTTATCATATTGCATGAATTTATCCCTCTACATCATGTCATCTTGCTTAAGGCGTTACTCTGTTTTCATGAACTTAATACTCTAGATGCATGCTGGATAGCGGTCGATGAGTGGAGTAATAGTAGTAGATGCAGGCAGGAGTCGGTCTACTTGTCTCGGACGTGATGCCTATATACATGATCATACCTAGATATTCTCATAACTATGCTCAATTCTGTCAATTGCTCAACAGTAATTTGTTCACCCATCGTAAAATACTTATGCTCTTGAGAGAAGCCACTAGTGAAACCTATGGCCCCCGGGTCTATCTTCATCATATTAATCTTCCAACACTTAGTTATTTCCGTTGCTTTTTACTTTGCTTTATTTTACTTTGCATCTTTATCACAAAAATACCAAAAATATTATCCTATCATATCTATCAGATCTCACTCTCGTAAGTGACCGTGTAGGGATTGACAACCCCTTATCGCGTTGGTTGCGAGGATTTATTTGTTTTGTGTAGGTACGAGGGACTCGCGCGTAGCCTCCTACTGGATTGATACCTTGGTTCTCAAAAACGGAGGGAAATACTTACGCTACTTTGCTGCATCACCCTTTCCTCTTCAAGGGAAAACCAACGCAGTGCTCAAGAGGTAGCAAGAAGGATTTCTGGCGCCGTTGCCGGGGAGGTTTACGCAAAAGTCAACATACCAAGTACCCATCACAAACCCTTATCTCCCGCATTACATTATTTGCCATTTGCCTCTCGTTTTCCTCTCCCTCACTTCACCCTTGCCGTTTTATTCGCCCTTTTTCCGTTCGTCTTTTCGTTTGCCTTGATGTCTTTCTTGGCTCGTTTGCTCGCTTGGTTGAAATAGTTGAGTATTTATTCCTAAACAGAGAAGCTAAGATCTATGGATCCTCATCCGCTTGCTAATCTTTTTAAGAGATCCAATTATGATGAACCAATTGCTAGTGAGTTTTGTGCACTAGATTATCTTTATGAAGTTTTGCTTGAAATTTGTGAATCTGAAAATTGTGATGAAGAAATTTATGAAGAGATTCACGATAGCTCCTTGAATAAAAAGCATGATTGCAATAATTTTATTATAAATTCTCTTGATGTCAATTGTGCTAATATTATGGCAAAACCCTAAGCTTGGGATGCTAGTTTTGCTATGTCTACTACTTGTTGCAATGATCATGATTGGGGTGATAGTTCTTCTTATAATCTTGAAAATTTATTTAAGCCCCATGATGAATATGAGATTGATAATAATGTTGCAATAATATTGAAAGTGGGTTTGGAAGAGTGTCGACTTTAGAGCCCACATATTTGGAAATTGCTCAATCTTATGATATTTTTGATAAAAGTGGGTTTGGAGAGGTCATGACTTTAGTTAATGTTAATCCCACTATTTTGGAAGAGTGTCAACTTTGCATGCATGTGGATCATGTTGAGAATATTGTATGTGATAGTTATATTATTGAATTTGATAATGATCCTACATGTAATTATTATGAGAGAGGAAAATATTCTTATAGAAATTTTCATGTTACTAAATTACCTCTCGTTATGTTGAGATTGCTATTGTTCCTTTCTGCTTCCTTGCATATGCTAGTTTTTGCTTGCTATGATAATTTGTTTTTCTATAAGATGCCTATGCATAGGAAGTATGTTAGACTTAGATGTGTTTGTCACGTATTTCATGATGCTCTCTTCGCGCTTCAATTCTTGTCTTTTATGCGAGCATCATTAAAATTATCAATGCCTAGCTAACAGGCTTTAAAGAAAAGCGCTTGTTGGGAGACAACCCAATATATTTCCTTTCTGTCGTTGAATAAATGTTTGATCTAGCCTCTGGTTAGATGTGTTTTTATGTTTTAATTAGTGTTTGTGCCAAGTTAAACCTATAGGATCTTCTTGGATGATAGTTATTTGATCTTGCTGTAATTTCCAGAAACTTTCTGTTCACGAAAATAATTGTTAAAAATCACCAGAACGTGATAAAATATTGATTCAAATTTCTGCTGATCAATAAACAAAATTTCTAGTTCGTCCTATTTTGGCTGATTTTTTGGAGTTCCATAAGTTTGCGTTAGTTACAGATTACTACAGACTGTTCTGTTTTTGACAGATTCTGTTTTTCGTGTGTTGTTTGCTTATTTTGATGAATCTATGGCTAGTAAAATAGTTTATAAACCATAGAGAAGTTGGAATACAGTAGGTTTAACACCAATATAAATAAGAATGAGTTCATTACAGTACCTTGAAGTGGTCTTTTGTTTTCTTTCGCTAACGGAGCTCACGAGATTTTCTGCTAAGTTTTGGGTGAAAGATTTGATGGATTATGGAACAAGGAGTGGCAAGAGCCTAAGCTTGGGGATGCCCATGGCACCCCCAAGATAATCTAAGGACACCAAAAAGCCAAAGCTTGGGGATGCCGCGGAAGGCATCCCCTCTTTCGTCTACTTCCATCGGTAACTTTACTTGGAGCTATATTTTTATTCACCACATGATATGTGTTTTGCTTGGAGCGTCTTGTATGATTTGAGTTTTTTCTTTTTAGTTTACCACAATCATCCTTGCTGTACACACCTTTTGAGAGAGACACACATGCGGAAATTATTAGAATACTCTATGTGCTTCACTTATATCTTTTGAGTTATATAGTTTTTGCTCTAGTACTTCACTTATATCTTTTAGAGCACGGTGTTGGATTTGTTTTATAGAAACTATTGATCTCTCATGTGTAACACCCACGATGCGGCTATATCTCCCACGTGTAGAGGCACGACTTAGAGGCATAACCGCATTGTGGGTGTTACAAGTTGGTAATCAGAGCCATCCCCGACTTAGGAGCCCCTTGCTTGATCGAATCGCTGGCGTTGTTGAGTCTAGAACAAAAATGTTTTGAGTCTTAGGATTATATATATCGGAGAGTAGGATTCTTTTTACTCCTCAGTCCCTTCGTCGCTCTGGTGAGGTCTCCTGACGTAGAAGTTTTGACTCTTCTCTCCTCAAATTTCACTAAAAAAATTTAGGATCACGCGGGTATCTTGGAATCGTTCCGATGGTTTTGTGACGAGAACATTGTTCTTGGTGCCTCCTGACATTTAGGGGTTGTGGCAGTGTCCTGGGGAGTTGAGCTCCGAGGTGTTGTCGTCACAATTTTAGCGTTGCAGTTCTGGAATACCTGAGTTTCGCCGACATCGAAATCTCTTTTATGCAGTTGTTGGTGAGATCACCTCGACGCCACCCAGTACTGGGGCGGGAGTTCGGGAGTATTGCCATAACTCGTATAACGGATGCTTTTCGAAGGTTGAGGTAAACTATTTCCGAAGGTTTCTTGGTTATGTGTTGACGGATGGATACAGCTGGATCTAGGGATTGCTAGTTTGGGTGATATATTTTGTGTCCCCTGTATCCCCAACACCTGATTGCATTACCAGAAAGTTTCGGGAGTTTATAAGTGGGAATTCAAGTAGCTCCTAGGATATCTTTCCGACAGATGCATGATATGAGATTGGGGTTCGACGTCTAGTGGTCCGCCTTTCCCCGGTTGGTTTTACAATGGTCTCGTAGTGTCTTAAAGAGTCCTTGGCTATGCCGACTCGGGGACGCTTCGTATGTCATGTGCACAGCCTTGTACATGATGGTGCTGTACGATCGAGCCCGTGTGGGCCCCACCACGAAAACTTCGGACGAAATCTCTATCATATGTTTGTTCCGGCTTATTCTGCAAGCCAAATCCTTTGTTTTGTTTTAAGTTGTGGTATTCGAGTTCTTCGAAGTCAAATGTTGAATCCATACCTTCCCTAAACGGTGTTCTCATATTTCTATGTGAATATTAATCCTTCTTGATCATCGAGATTGCCATCTTAATTCTATTTCCAACCGGTGTGTTTCTCTTCAAGATGATCCCATCATTCTCCCCATCCGAAAGATCAACTCTAAGTTTTCTCAACGGTGTTCGTTTCATCCGACCCAAGTTGCCTTTGTTTTTCCCGCCCTCCCACCCTTTTTCTTCAAGGAATCAGATGTCTTAACCAAGTATCCATTTTATTCATGTGAAGTCCCTTCATTCTTTTCAATCAATGTTTTTACCCGGTGGTTCTCATGAAGATGTCCTTCAAGTTTATCATTCTTTATTCTTTTCTTCTCCGGTGGACTCAAGTCAAGCTTTTAGTGTTGATCGTATTCTTTTCCTCGTTTCAAATGTTTTTCTCGTACCGGTGCACCTCTTAATCTTCCACTTCTCGCTATTCAATTGTTTCGGAGTGCTGAAGATATCTCTGAAGATTCATGTTTCCACTCTGCATCAATTCTAACTATTTTGAGGTTGTTATCTCATTCAAGCCATTTAATTCAACCGGCGCAATCTTTCTTTTAAATCGTTCAACCAGTGCTATCTCCTTTTCAAGTAATCATTCAACGGTGTATCTTTTGAGTGGGCCCTAACCCACAGGTCTTTTCCCAGGATTTTACCTGACTCTTCTAATTCTTTCCGGAGTTATTCTCAAATTCTTTGCAAGTTTGATGTAAGAATGAATTATCATCAGTCATATGTCTTTCTCCCAGATCTTTCAAATTCTTTTCATTGTTGATTCAACCTTTCTATTCTTCATGGTTCCGGAGTGCCTCATAAATTCATGGTGGTGTTTCTCGTCATCATTCTCAACATGTGAAGACCGAAGAAGAATTTCTCCTAAATCTTGGTCCGTTCTCTTGAAAATTCATAGTTCTAGCTTATGCCATCCTCTCATAATTGTTTTCGATTAAGAGAATTCTTTTCACCCATCCGGAGCATTTCATGAGTTGTTTTCACTTCTTGATCATCCAAAGGCCATCATTTCAGAAGATTTCTTCGTTCTCAGCTTTCAGTTCTCGTTCTCGAATTCTTCTGGTGCATCGTTCAAATATCCTCTAATCAGTTCACGATCTCTTCGTTCTCGTGTATCTAAATTCTGTGAAGTATCTTCATTCATTTTCTAATTCTTTCCATTGAATTGTGCCTTTGCTACTTTCATTTCCAATTCTTACGGTGGTTCGTTCAAGATTTCTCTTCCCCCGTTACCATATCAATTCATTCGTTGTTTCCAAATCCTACCGGTGTTTCAATGAAGACCTTCACTAGTTTGCGCAATATCTATCTTAATCCTTTCTACGATAATAAGTAGTATGCAAGATCCGTTGCTTGTCATCAATCTAAATTGGTGAAGGATACGCGTAATGTAATTCTTATTCTTGTTTTCCCCAAGTGATTAATTCCTTCTTCCGGAGTTCGTTCATGATATCAAATTTTCGGCTCCAAGTTGTTCATCTTTTCTTTCTGGAGCTCCAAGTTATTTCAATTATATCATTTCAAAGCTCCATCTAAATCATTGCAAGGCTTCTCCCGGAGTTCTTTTCAATTTTACCTTTCGTTTGATCATTCTTTTATTACCGGAGTTCTTCATGGAGGCTATACATGGTGGTTCATCAAGGATTTAATTCATTCTCGAAGTGTTCTTCAAGATTCTTGTTGGAGCTCAAGCATTCTTGCATTCCGAAGTGCAATTCTTTCTACCTTATCTTTTGAGGTGGTGTTATGTCATTCTTGATAATTTCCCTTCGCGTTTCATGATTCACAAGTTTTCAAGGGTGACATATTTAAATTCCATCATGTTCTGTTTCGTTCAAGAGATCTTTTCAACCAATCAATCTTTTTGTTGGAGTTATATTGGGTTATAATTCGCCTAAAGCCTTCCCTAAGGAATGTAGCTATTTTTGGTGGTTATCAATGATCCAAATTTTCTCCTTCTCGTCTCGGTGTAGAAGTTTTCATCTCCTTGTTGATATCAATCCAATCATTTGTTTCCGTTAGTGGCGGGTTGTCACCTCATAATTTTGAGAAGTTTTCCATAAGCCCACTACAAGCTTGTTCTTTTCGTTGTTGGTTTTCCAACAACTCCGTTCTAACCATCTTGGAAGGATGCTTCCCAAATTCAATTGTGGTGGAAGTTATCATTTTATTCTCCGTTATCTTATTCCGACGATCTATCTTCTATTCGTTCGTCCCAAAGGCATTGTGATGTTGCTCTCTTCGACCAATCATCTTGTTTTGTCAAGATCATGTAATTTTTCCTTTCTTATCCGTTTAGCCGGAGTGTCGTGTTTTCATTCGAGTTTTCTCATCTTATCAAGTTTTGTCTCCTTCCTCAACCGGAGTGCTGTCTGAAATCTTTCTTACCCCTTGTGCCATTCTTTCATTAGTTCCGGAGAAAATGTGTTGTTAATTTCATCGAGTATCCTCTCATCTTGTCAAGATCATGTTCAATTCCTTCCATTTATAGTCGGAGTGTTGTCCAAATTATCTCACTCTTATTCCTTCTCTATCTTGTTTTAACCGGAGTGTTGTCGTAATTGATCTTTGTCGTTCCTTATACATCTCGTTTCAACCAGAGTGCTTGCATGTACTTTTTGTCCATCGTAACCATTTTTGTTTGCTTTTCAACCTACAAGGTTCTCGTAATGTTCCTTGTTCCTCTTTGCAAACAGAGTGTTTGCAATCTTGTTTGTCTCCGTTGTACTCTTTCTTTCAAGTTGTCCAACCTCTCAAGGTTCGTGGTTTCACTCATTTGTCAAAGAAGCAACTTGTTCTACCTCTTCTCTTCCTCTTCCGTTTTTCTCCGGTGCCATCCTAGATCTCGGGACGAGATCCTCTCGTAGTGGTGGAGTGTTGTAACGCCCCGAGACCGACGCTCCAGACGCCTTCCATATATTTCGTGTTCGGCGTGTGTTTTATTTGTGTCTTGCATTCATCATCGCATCTTTTGCATTGCATCGGCACTTTGTTACCGTCATGTTTTAAAACTTGCATTCGCTCATCGTTGACGTTTCTCCCTTTGCCTTCATCACCTTCCCTCGGATCACCTTGCCTGCGTTGACCGTTTCAGACCTATCGAATTTTTTGCTTTCCTCTTGCCCTTTCCATCTAAACCATCATCAGTGCAACACCCCTCTCTAGCTTCTTCCGTTCAATTCTCACCCATTTATTCAAGTGGCATTATTTCTGTCCCGTGTAATGTTCTTTATTTTACTATAAATTCTCAACCATGCCTTCAAGCTCTCTGCCGATTTTCAGCTCCTTTCAACTTGATTTGGTTGGGTTAAAAAATGGTTCAAGTTTGAATTTAATTCAAACTTGGATTATTTTTCTACCTCTAAAAATTGCCAAGTCAATTTATTCTAATCCTGCATAATTCCAGAAGTCCAAAAATATTGTTACTTCTTTCAAATTCATCCCCTAAACCCCTGGCCATTTTCCTCTTGTATTCTGTGGATTGCTTATTTGCAGAAAGAATTTAAAGCAGGAATAGGCTGTACCTGGGCGCTGCACTTGGGCCTCCTCCTTCCTAGAGCCCAGCCAGCGCCAGCGTGCCCCTTCTCTCCCTCTCGCTGGTAAATCCTACGTGGATCACCTAGGCGACCCCACCTGGCGGTCTCTCTCTTCCTCACCTTTCTCCTTCCTCTCGTTTCCTCCTCTCCTCACGGTAAAAAACCCCCAGGCCGAGGGCACATGGCCACGAGGGCAGCCCCGACCACGCACCTCCCCCTATAAAACCAGAGCCCCGTGCCCTAGGGTTTCCCTCTTCCCCTCTCGCCGCCACCACCTCTTTCCCTTCCTCTGTTTCTCCTTCTTCCTCAAGAGACAGGGATCAGAGAGCACCACCGAGAGCTTCGCCTTTGCCTGCGTGGACGGAGGCCACCACGGTCGTCTCCGGCATGTCCATCTTCTTCCTCGACGTCGACTACATCCATTCAGACTTCTTCCCCGCCCTAGGTCGCCTCCACTACGTCGCCGTCGCCTTCGTCTTCCTCTGCGTTACGGACCCGAAGCCCCGCCAATCAACGCATCCTCGCCCTCGCTGCACCACATCTCCGGCATCCGCATCTTGTCCTACGGGACCTAGGTGAGCCGCCATTCCCCCCAGCTCCTCTCCGGATCGATTCTGTCGTTGTGGTTGCCGATCCCGTCGCGTCAGAGGCCATGTCCGGCATGGACGATCATGGCAGCGAGCCCAAGCTCATGTTCTAGCCCCTGCTCGCTTCACCTATTGCATGCATCCTCACACGCACTCCATCTTGCTGCACACGCTCACGCACTCAGCCGCAGCCCCTCTGTTTCGCCTCGCCGCACCCGGCTTCGCCCCTGCATCGCCGCGCTTCGCCGTGGCCTGAGACGAGCTTCTTCTCGAGGCTAACGCTGTGGACTCCTCCCACAGCCCTCCGCACGCACGCGCACCTCCTTAGCCTATTCCGCACGCCCGCCGCTGCCTCTCAAGCCCCACCGTCGCCACGGCTGCCCTCGCCGACGCCCTCGCCGACGCCGTCGTCTTCTCTGTCTAAACAGAGAAGCTCGACCCTGGGTAATCTCTTAAGGGGCCGCGCCCTTTCCTATCAACTGTAGCTGCGGCAGCGCAGTGGTTCGCACCACGCTCCTGCATCCAGGAGGTCTGGGGTTCGAATCCCAGGATCCCCTATTTTCTGCACTGCTTCCTTTTATTTATTTTTTGCTCACACACACTCAGCCGCTTCGGGCCAGTTCTGCTGCTGGGCTTCCACAGTGCGTAGCATTCGGCCCGCATCCTTTTTTTATGTTCACTGCGATTTGTCTAATTCCTGTGCATGCATATTTACAGAAAAATGCCATCATATTAAAGTGTTAATAAGTAATTATCCATGCATCCAAATTAAACATGTCATATATGTAAAATGTCTAGAATCGCATCTAGTTTCATAATATGCTGCTTGCATCCATGTTAAAAATGTTTAAAATGCTGTTTGTTTAAATTTGCATAAATGCCATGTTAAAATGATTTAATTCATAACTAAATAACCGTAGCTCGGATTTTAATAAACTTTATATGTAAATGGGGTAGAAAAATGCATAGATTAACATGGTGCACTTTATTTTGCTGTTTAACAATATTAAAATTGCGTTTATGGCAGAACAGTACCAAATCTAAAATATGGACATGAGGATTTTCCGGAATTATTGTTTGTTGTTCCGGCCTCATTTAAATTGCCTAAAATAGGTAGTTTCCTTATGCTTCACCTCTTGCCATGGTTAACAACATTTAACATTGTTGGGTTCCTAAACGAGAGAGAACTAAATAATTGATGTGGTGTTTCGTCAATATGCAACTCGTTGCATATTGAGCCCCACTTAATTTGTAGTGGGGTTTGTTGCATTTTCCCATGCCATACCTCATTTAAACCGGACATGCATCATACTTGATTGTGCATCATGCCATGTTTATGATTGTGTGTTTACCGTGTTGTTTGCTTCTTTCCGGGTTGCTTCTCTCGTTAGCTTCGGTTTCTTTCTGGAGTTGTGAGGATTCGTTCGACTACGTCCGTTTGTCTTCTTCATGGACTCGTTCTTCTTCCTTGCGGGATCTCAAGCAAGATGACCGTACCCTCGAAATCACTTCTATCTTTGCTTGCTAGTTGTTCGCTCTATTGCTATGCCGCGTTACCTACCACTTGCTATACCATGCCTCCCAAATTGCCATGAAACCACCTCTAACCTTTGTCACCCTTCCTAGCAAACCGTTGTTTTGCTATGTTACCGCTTTTGCTCAGCCCCTCTTATAGCGTTGCTAGTTGCAGGTGAAGATGAAGATTGCTCCATGTTGGATTATGTTTATGTTGGGATATCACAATATCTTTTATTTAATTAATGCATCTATATACTTGGTAAAGGGTGGAAGGCTCGGCCTTATGCCTGGTGTTTTGTTCCACTCTTGCCGCCCTAGTTTCCGTCATACCGGTGTTATGTTCCTTGATTTTGCGTTCCTTACGCGGTTGGGTGATTTATGGGACCCCCTTGACAGTTCGCTTTGAATAAAACTCCTCCAGCAAGGCCCAACCTTGGTTTTACCATTTGCCTACCTAAGCCTTTTTCCCTTGGGTTCTGCAGACTCAAGGGTCATCTTATTTTAACCCCCCCGGGCCAGTGCTCCTTCGAGTGTTGGTCCGAACTGAGTAGACTGCGGGGCCCCCTCGTGGAAACTCGAGGCTGGTTTTACTCGTAGGATGTCTCATCCGGTGTTGCCCTGAGAACGAGATATGTGCAGCTCCTATCGGGATTTGTCGGCACATCGGGCGGCTTTGCTGGTCTTGTTTTACCATTGTCGAAATGTCTTGTAAACCGGGATTCCGAGACTGATCGGGTCTTCCCGGGAGAAGGTTTATCCTTCGTTGACCGTGAGAGCTTATAATGGGCTAAGTTGGGACACCCCTGCAGGGTATAAACTTTCGAGAGCCGTGCCCGCGGTTATGTGGCAGATGGGAATTTGTTAATATCCGGTTGTAGAGAACTTGACACTTGACCTTAATTAAAACGCATCAACCGCGTGTGTAGCCGTGATGGTCTCTTCTCGGCGGAGTCCGGGAAGTGAACACGGTTTCTGGGTTATGTTTGACGTAAGTAGGAGTCAGGATCACTTCTTGATCATTGCTAGCTTCACGACCGTTCCGTTGCTTCTCTTCTCGCTCTTATTTGCGTATGTTAGCCACCATATATGCTTAGTGCTTGCTGCAGCTCCACCTCATTACACCATCCTTTCCTATTAGCTTAAATAGTCTTGATCTCGCGGGTGTGAGATTGCTGAGTCCTCGTGACTCACAGATACTTCCAAAACAGTTGCAGGTGCCGATGAGACCAGTGCAGGTGACGCTACTGAGCTCAAGTGGGAGCTCGATGAAGATCTTGTTCGTTGTGTTGTTCTTTTCTGGTTGATCAGTAGTGGAGCCCAGTTGGGACGATTAGGGATCTAGCAGTTGGGTTGTCTTCTTTTCTTTTGGTTCCGTAGTCGGACCTATGTGTGTATCTTGAATGATGTATGAATTTATTTATGTATTGTGTGAAGTGGCGATTGTAAGCCAACTCTTTATCCCAGTCTTGTTCATTACATGGGATTGTGTGAAGATGACCCTTCTTGCGACAAAACCACAATGCGGTTATGCCTCTAAGTCGTGCCTCGACACGTGGGAGATATAGCCGCATCGTGGGTGTTACATCATGCTTCACTTAGATTATTTTGAGATTCTTAATTAGCATGGTAATTTGCTTAAATAATCCTAATATGCTAGGTATTCAAGATTAGTAAAAACTTTCTTATGAGTGTGTTGAATACTAAGAGAAGTTTGATGCTTGATGATTGTTTTGAGACATGAAGGTAGTGATATTAAAGTCGTGCTAGTTGAGTAGTTGTAAATTTGAGAAATACTTATGTTGAAGTTTGCAAGTCCCGTAGCATGCACGTATGGTAAACGTTATGTAACAAATTTGAAACATGAGGTGTTCTTTGATTGTCTTCCTTATGAGTGGCGGTCGGGGACTAGCGATGGTCTTTTCCTACCAATCTATCCCCCTAGGAGCATGCGCGTAGTGCTTGGTTTTTGATGACTTGTAGATTTTTGCAAAAAGTATGTGAGTTCTTTATGACTAATGTTGAGTCCATGGATTATACGCACTCTCACCTTTCCACCATTGCTAGCCTCTTCGGTACCGTGCATTTCCCTTTCTCACATTGAGAGTTGGTGCAAACTTCGCCGGTGCATCCAAACCCCGTGATATGATACACTCTTTCACACATAAACCTCCTTATATCTTCCTCAAAACAGCCACCATACCTACCTATTATGGCATTTCCATAGCCATTCCGAGATATATTGCCATGCAAATTTCCACCATCCAGTTTATCATGACACGTTCATCATTGTCATATTGCTTCGCATGATCATGTAGTTGACATAGTATTCGTGGCAAAGCCACCATTCATAATTCTTTTATACATGTCACTCTTGGTTCATTGCATATCCCGGTACACCACCGGATGCATTCATATAGAGTCATACTTTGTTCTAGTATCGAGTTGTAATCATTGAGTTGTAAATAAATAGAAGTGTGATGATCATCATTTTCTAGAGCATTGTCCCAAGTGAGGAATAAAAAAAAGAGAGAAAGGCCAAAAAAAGGGAGAAGGCCCAAAAAATGAGATAAAAAGAGAGAAGGGACAATGTTACTATCCTTTACCACACTTGTGCTTCAAAGTAGCACCATAATCTTCATGATAGAGAGTCTCTTGTTTTGTCACATTGATATACTAGTGGGAATTTTTCATTATAGAACTTGGCTTGTATATTCCAACAAAGGGCCTCCTCAAGTGCCCTAGGTCTTCGTGAGAAAGCAAGTTGGATGCACACCCACTTAGTTTCTTTTGTTGAGCTTTCATATATTTATAGCTCTAGTGCATCCATTGCATGGCAATCCCTACTCCTTGCATTAACATCAATCGATGGGCATCTCCATAGCTCATTGATTAGCCTCGTTGATGTGAGACTTTCTCCTTTTTTGTCTTCTCCACATAACCCCCATCATCATATTCTATTCCACCCATAGTGCTATGTCCATGGCTCGCGCTCATGTATTGCGTGAGGGTTTATAAGTTTGAGATTACTAAAGTATGAAACAATTGCTTGGCTTGTCATCGGGGTTGTGGATGATGAGAGCATTCTTGTGTGACGAAGATGGAGCATGAATAAACTATATGATTTTGTAGGGATGAACTTTCTTTGGCCATGTTATTTTGAGAGGACATAATTGCTTAGTTAGTATGCTTGAAGTATTATTATTTTTATGTCAATATGAAATTTTATCTTGAATCTTTCAGATCTGAATATTCATACCACAATTAAGAAGAATTACATTGAAATTATGCCAAGTAGCACTCCGCATAAAAAATTCTGTTTTTATCATTTACCTACTCGAGGACGAGCAGGAATTAAGCTTGGGGATGCTTGATACGTCTCCAACGTATCTATAATTTTTGATTGCTCCATGCTATATTATCTTCTGTTTTGGACATTATTGGGCTTTATTATCCACTTTTATATTATTTTTGGGACTAACCTATTAACCGGAGGCCCAACCCAGAATTGCTGTTTTTTGCCTATTTCAGAGTTTCACAGAAAAAGAATATCAAACGGAATGAAACCTTCGGGAACGTGATTTTCGGAACGAACATGATCCAGGAGACTTGGACCCTACGTCAAGAAACAAAAGAGGAAGCCACGAGGTAGGGGGGGCGCACCTACCCCCCAGTGCACACCCTCCACCCTCGTGGGCCCCCTGTTGCTCCACCGACGTACTTCTTCCTCCTATATATACCTACGTACCCCCAAACGATCAGATACGGAGCCAAAAACCTAATTCCACCGCTGCAACCTTCTGTACCCACGAGATCCCATCTTGGGGCCTGTTCCGGACCTCCGCCGGAGGGGGCATCCATCACGGAGGGCTTCTACATCAACACCATAGCCTCTCCAATGAAGTGTGAGTAGTTTACTTCAGACCTTCGGGTCCATAGTTAGTAGCTAGATGGCTTTCTCTCTCTTTTTGGATCTCAATACAATGTTCTCCCCCTCTCTCCTGGAGATCTATTCGATGTAATCTTCTTTTGCGGTGTGTTTGTTGAGACCGATGAATTGTGGGTTTATGAAGTTTATCTATGAACAATATTTGAATCTTCTCTGAATTCTTTTATGTATGATTGGTTATCTTTGCAAGTTTCTTCAAATTATCAGTTTGGTTTGGCCTACTAGATTGATCTTTCTTGCAAAGGGAGAAGTGCTTAGCTTTGGGTTCAATCTTGCGGTGTCCTTTCCCAGTGACAGTAGGGGCAGCAAGGCACGTGTAGTATTGTTGCCATCGAGGATAACAAGATGGGGTTTTTATCATATTGCATGAATTTATCCCTCTACATCATGTCATCTTGCTTAAGGCGTTACTCTGTTCTTATGAACTTAATACTCTAGATGCATGCTGGATAGCGGTCGATGTGTGGAGTAATAGTAGTAGATGCAGGCAGGAGTCGGTCTACTTGTCTCGGACGTGATGCCTATATACATGATCATACCTAGATATTCTCATAACTATGCTCAATTCTATCAATTGCTCAATAGTAATTTGTTCACCCACCGTAAAATACTTATGCTCTTGAGAGAAGCCACTAGTGAAACCTATGGCCCCCGAGTCTATCTTCATCATATTAATCTTCCAACACTTAGTTATTTCCATTGCTTTTTTACTTTGCCTTTATTTTACTTTGCATCTTTATCACAAAAATACCAAAAATATTATCCTATCATATCTATCAGATCTCACTCTCGTAAGTGACCGTGTAGGGATTGACAACCCCTTATCGCATTGGTTGCGAGGATTATTTGTTTTGTGTAGGTACGAGGGACTCGCGCGTAGCCTCCTACTGGATTGATACCTTGGTTCTAAAAAACTAAGGGAAATACTTACACTACTTTGCTGCATCACCCTTTCCTCTTCAAGGGAAAACCAACGCAGTGCTCAAGAGGTAGCACTTGTGCATCGCGAGTTACTAGGAACATCTAGTATCAAGAAGAAGCGGTCAACTATGTCTTCTGTGGGATGAATACCGTGCAAGAAGACACGTAAGATTTGCACGAATAAGGGAAGATGAGTACCATTTCCGGTTGCCAGTGTTGTGTGCTCCATATGTCACGGCGATTTTCTTGTTTTTGTCGGGGAACCGATGTTTTGGAGGAGGGTGCAGCCTTGGACGAACCCATGGCCAAATTGTTTATTGTTTTGCCGTGGCCGTATGTCGGTGGAGGGGAAGAAGATCTGAGGCGGCGAAGGACGGGGTAGTAGGAACAACTCCGATGCTGTGGACAGTGGCGAAGTTGGAGCGGCAGCGGTGAGGCACAGGACGGCGTGGTTGAACTGGCTCGGGTACATGTCGGCGTTCTGGGAACAGGGGTCCCCAGACTTGCCTGCGTGCGGCCCACGGTGTGGCTCTGCGCGTGGCCCCATACGACCCATCTTCATCAACAAGGCGTTCAAGACCCTCGCGAGGGGCCAAGCCTCGCGAGGCGGACGACACAAGACCTCCTCAGGAGCGGCCTCACCAGGTTGGCTCGCGAGGAGCGGAGAGATCAAGGCAGGGCAAACCTCGTGAGGTTCTCGTGACGTGAGCCATGACGATCAAGATCAGGTGGGCGCCAGGCGGGCGCCAGCGCGCGCAGTGTCCTTGTTTCCTCTTTGGTGCTAAGGAAGCAAGCGCAAGCGTGGAGTACCGAGGCATCAAGTAAAGGTTTCCATATCGGTGCAACGAGACCAAGACCAGCCGGACGGCAAGACGGGGGTCACCATGGAGCCCGAAGCGGCGTCACCACCAGAGCCTTTGGCAGGCGAAGACCGCTTTTGTCAGGATAGGCTGTACTAGTTGTCCCCTTTCAAAGTGGCCGTTGTTGGCTCCCTTCCTGCTCAATATTTGGGGAGAGGACCAGGGCCTATATAAGTAGGACTAGCCACCACCGTAGGGGGCAGCTGGACCTGATCCAGAGTAAACCTCACCCACACACAGAGCGCAAGAACACCTCAACCTCAGGAGGCTGTTCTTCCCCTTGTACTGTTCATCATCAACCCAAGAGGCAATCCACCACCACCACACTGGAGTAGGGTATTACACCACAACGGTGGCCCGAACCAGTATAAACCTTGTGTCTCTTGTGTTGTGAGTTCGTTGAGTTCGTCCGCGAGATCTTAGCAACCTAGGGCGTGGATCGGTAGGGAAGGAACTTCGCGCGCACCCCAGAGTTTGAACCTCAAGGGTTTTTCCGGAACCTGTGATCCGACATTTGGCGCGCCAGGTATAGGTGCGCGAACCTTCCCTTCCGACGCTCCGCGTCACGTCGCTTCATCGTCTCCATGGCGGACGCACGCCGCGCCCACGCCGAGCGCCGGGCTGTCCTGGCCACCCGCGTTGCTCAGACGACTCCTGTCGGCAGGCCACCCCGTCGTTCTCCGCCACCACCGCGCTCCACCCTCAGGGCGGGCGTCTCGCTCCCGGCTGCAGCGGCAGTCACTGATGATGTCAGGACCCCGATTCTAAGTCACACCGATCTAGCCTGTAACACCTCATATCACTTTGCGGCCTCACGCACGGTATTCCCACGGGTGTCGCCTTACCATGGCCCGGGACCGTTTGCGCCTTTTGGCCCACGTATATGATAGTGTCGCTAGCATCCATATGATAGAGAACCCGGGCCGACATGGCTAGTCGTGAACCCAAAGCGGCACTAACTTACGGGGACAGGCATACATGAATCAACATCGAGCATGTTGGTCAGCAACGTGTGAATCCGGGCTGTAGCACTGGGCTAACAGGACTCCGGGAACCCGGGCTATAGCAGGCTAGGCAGGACTTCGGATGTCACCGCGTGACATTTCCCCGAAGGGACAGAGACAGGAACGAAGTGAATCACATGCCGGCCAGTCAAGTGTTTCGGAGCAGTAGTGCTGGGCTAGCAGGACTCCGGTGAACCGGGCTGTAGCAGACTACTATGGCTCATGGAAGCACAAGACTACATTTCCCCATAAGAGAGGCTACCAAGGATAAACAACTAGATTGTCGGATCCCACACATACCAAGCATTTCAATCATACACACAATATGCTTGCTATGTGCAAATACAACATGGCATCACAACTAGACTCTACGACTCAGAGTATTTATTCATTAGGCTCCGAAGAGCCAGATATTACAAACATGGGTCTCTCGACCCAGCATTCAGAGCATACAAGTCAAACACATGCGGAAGCTTAACATGTCTGAGTACAGACAACTATAAATGAAAAAGGCTGAGAAGCCTGACTAGCTACTAGATCCTGCCGAGGGCACAAGATCGTAGCTGAGGTAACAAGCTAAACGTCGAAGTCCACGCGGAACTACTAGCGAGACTGAAGTCTCTCTGCAAAAACATAAATTAAGCAAACGTGAGTACAAATCTACCCAGCAAGACTTACATGAGAACTAGCTACATATGCATCGGTATCAACAAAGGGGGTGGTGGAGTTTAACTGCAGCAAGCCAGCTTTGACTCGGTGGCTATCCTAGCTACGACTGCAAGTAACTCTTTTGAGGTGGCGCACACGAGTCCACATATTCACCATATCAATACTCCACTATGGATCCGCTCCCGTCTCCCTACGAGAACGCCATGCATAGCACTCATGCTTATCTTGCGCATTTTAGAGCATCCACTTTCACTTGTCTATGAACTGTTATAGGCAACCCAGAAGTCCTTTTCTGCGGACACGGCTATTCGAATAGATCATATTAACCCTGCAGGGTTTACTTCGTCACACACGCTCTCACCACTTACCGCCGTTTACACGATATGTACTCGGCAACCTTCAAGCGGAAGCCCAACGTGGGTGTCGGCCACAGCCTACCTAAACACTCAAGTCTCTAGTCCAGGTTTATCGCCTATTCAGGTTCCATCCGCAGGGAGTCCGGCCGAGGTTTCCACATACGGCCCCGAACGATGTGTACAGGGTTCCGCGACACCAAACGGGCGCCCGGCATACCCGGCCACGTGCCTACCGCATCACAGCCCACCCCTCGGTCAGCGCTGTGCACGGCCTCCAGCATACTACAAACACCAGAAACTACTTGCAACTCCTGGACAGAGGACAAGGGTGATTAAGAAGCCGAGAGGGTCCATTGGTTTCGGGCCCAATGCGTGGTAGTAACTGTTTAATGGATCATAAACACAGAACTCAGTTCCTGAGGACGGCTTCAATGAGACAACCCACCATGTACTCCTACATGGCCTCTCACCGCTACCTTTACCAAATCATGTTCACACACTTAGCTCACACACAGTAGGACATGTTCATCACTGCTCCAATTCATCCCCGATGAATCAGACCCGACTCGAATCTAAGCAGTAGCAGGCATGACAACAAGCATGAATGAGTAGGCACATCAGGGCTCAAACAACTCCTACTCATGCTAGTGGGTTTCATCTATTTACTGTGGCAATGACAGGTCATGCAGAGGATAAGGGGTTCAACTACCGCAGCAAGTAACAGATGAATCGTTGTTGTCCTAATGCAGTAAAAGAGAGCAGGAGCGAGAGAGTGGGATTGTATCGGAATGAACAAGGGGGTTTGCTTGCCTGGCACTTCCGAAGATCATATAGCTCTTCATCAGTGTCATCGAACTCATCGTCGGAACCACGTCTATCGAGAGGGGACAACCACCGGCAAACAAGGAAGAACACAATCAATGCAATGCAACAATTATGATGCATGCTAAGACATGGCAATATGAATGTGTTTTGGCTAATGCAACTACAAACAGATGGGTTTGGGTCATTTTGAACCAAAGGTTCAATCCCAAACTCAAATTATGAATTTAAATAGTGCCTTATCATGTTTTGAACTAAACATCAAGGTTAAGTTGTTTATACATGCATGAAACCAATACAGATGGATAGATTGGATTTTTCTGATCATTTTTCATATATAAATCTTTTCAATCTGAGTTATAGATGATTTTCTATGATTTTTAGAAGTTTGCTACATTTTCTGGAATTTCCTATATAAAAAATAAATCCAGAAATGAGTTATTGCGTCAGCACTGCGTCACTGTGACGTCAGCTGGTCAACAGCGGCTGGTCTGGGTCAAACCTGACCAGTGGGGTCCACTGGTCAATGAGACAGACACTAATCCCGCGTTGACTCCGGCTTTGACCCGCTGCGGGGCCCGCTGTCAGTGACTCTAGGGGGGTTAGTTAGGCGCTAATGACGGTGCCACATCACCAACCACCGGAGTTGGACGCCGGCGACCAAACCTGACGGCGGAGGATCGCCGGAGTTGCTCGGGACGGCACTACAGGCGGTGATTTGCGGCGCGGTTTGGAGCTACGGCGAGCTGGCATTCGCGCGCATCTGCTAGGGCAGACGGGAGGGGCTGGGACGGACCGAGCTCGTCGGAAGCGAGCTCGCGGCGGCAGCCGGAGCTCGGGCACCGACGGGTTAGGCGCTACAGCGTGTTTCGAGGAGAACTGGTGGGGTCTGCGGCTTCCTGAGGAAGCGCTGAGCACGCCTACGTGCTCTGGTGCGACGTGCGGGTGTTGCAACCGCGGCGGCAACATGGCCGGCGGCGGGGAGCGCTCGGCTCTGGTGGTTGATGCGGCTAGGGGGAGAATCAAGCAACGAGGCAAGGGGGAAACGGTGCAACGGCTCACCGCGGTTCTTCTGGTGCTGCTGGCGAGGCAGGGGAGGCACGGGGTCCGGCGAAACGACGGTGGGGATCACCGGCGCCCGAGGTCGAGATCGGCGGCGTTGGAGATGCAGCAGAGCTTCTGGCGCCGCGTGACTCAATGGAGAGGACGACGACGTCGTGGCGGAGCTCGTGGTTACATCGGAGAGGCGCGGGGAAGGCTGTAGGTGCGGCAACGGCGAGCGGTGGCGACGAGCTCTGCTCGGTTGTTGCGGGAGAGAGACAGGGGAGGGGATGAGCATGGGGGGAGGAGTGAGAGGGGCCCGGGGTGGCGCGTGGCGTCGTCCAGAGGGGTCGGGGAGGCCAACAAGGCAGGAGGTGGCCAAGCGCGTGGGCGCGCGCGGCGGCCACACGCCCTCGTGCCCACTAGCACGAGGAGGAAGACGACAGGCGGGAAGTTGGGCTGGGCCGGCCAGGTGGGCTGGCCAGCTGGGCTGCGACAGGTGAGGCCAGGTAGGTCTCCTTTCTCTCTCTTTTTTTTATTTGTTTCTGTTTTCTAATATTCTGTAGTCTTTAGGGCTTTATTAAAAATACTTAGACACTTCCAAAAATCATGAAACTACTCACGATCACTGTCGGGAATATATCCTACAGTAAACATTTTAGTTTATGATTATTTGAGCATTTAAAATATTTAATAGCATTTAAATGCCCAAATGCAAATAGAGTATGATTTAATCCAGAGCCCAAATATGTCATGGAAAAATGTGCATCACCTCTGGTTACTGTTTCCAGCATTTTCCAAGAATGATGAACATTTTTGAAAGCCATTTGGATTTACTGGAAATATTTTGGTTGAACCTAGTGAATTCCTTTAATGCTAGGGTTTAGGCAATCCCCATTTCAAGTTTCTTTCAAAGTTTAAACATGATGCACACATGAAGTTAGCCTAGTGCAATGTCAGAAGCTAGGGATGTGACAACTCACCCCCACTAAACAAGAATCTCGTCCCGAGATTCAAGTCGTGAGGTAAGAAGACAGAGGGACACAAGCTAACACAATCTTCACGATCCAGATGTCTTTCTTGAGGATGTTGATTCATTGCATCCCCTTGATCTCAACGTCTTGCTTTGAGAACTACATCCAACATGACAACGAGTAGAAAGGGAGAATTTTTAGAAGAATCAATCTTCCTGAGGTTCGAGCAACTTAGGATCATCTTAATGATCACAAGATCAACTCACGGAATGGGACATAGAAACATCTCTGGAGCTGAGAGGCAAAAGATGCATCAGGAGGGACGGAAGAAACAATTTGACGAGGGTTTCAAAGTAGCGAGGAAAATTGCCATGATTCGATAACGGGGCACCTTGGGGAAGGTGACTCGTAGAATTATTACCTTAAGTGGCAAAAAGAATTACTTTTGATATAGAGATCATTGAGACTCTTTATACCAGCCTAAGGCAATCACAAACGATCGTGTGAACGAATTCGAAAGAATAGCATACTCAGACTAGAATGGATGATATGAACTACCTTGTTGAAGACAACGCAAGGGATGATTTGCTTATCACCGGAAATGAATGGGACTCATGGTAAGTCCACCTTTGAAGATGGACCTGGACAACAACTGCTGAGAAGGGCAGCCCATGGAAAATTGGCACGATGGGGTGCAAGCTGGGAACAAAATGCAACCGTTGGGAATGTTCCAACCATCATATCTGCCTGAGATTCAGATCCGATTGGTGATAGGATACTTCAGACCCAGCATGTCTGAAAAGAAAGTTTGCAACACAATTCGACGAGATGGCGTTACGAGATTCTCGAGGAATGAACTAAGATAGCAAGCTCCAAAACATGAGCTGGTTCTGCTACAACATGTGAACACGCTGTCCCAGACAAGCATGACCACATAGTAGTCTTAGAATAAAACACTACCGAGTTCTGATTAGGAACCATCATTGCGGAGAGCGAAGTCATGCGCATGTACCTTTGGGTCCTTAAGGAATAGCACTTAAGAACTTCTTTTCCTTGAACAAATCAATCAGTGGCTTGGTGTTCTAGGGATTCATATAGAATGAAGGTTGCAAGTCTCCAGACCAAAGAATACTTCGCACGTATGCATGACTGACTTGGGATGATTCCAGAGGAAGAGAAACAAACTTTCTCAAGTTCACGGCGGCAACTTGCATCATATGCACGTGAACTAGAGGAAGTCACTTCTTCCATCAAAACATAAACTTCATGAGCTAACACGAGGAAGATGCTTTCAAAAGTTTCCAACGCTAACTTAGATGTTCAACCAAATCATGGAGGAGATAAGGATGTTGTCGATGGGCTCAACAACAAACCATCTAGGCTTCCATATAGATGGAATTCTACAATTAAGTGAACACGGTGATAGCATTGGTCAGACCAAAAGATGTAATGGTGTATGCTCGAGGAATCAACCACGAGTAAGACAACATTACGAACATCGTTGGTTCTGATTTGATTTGATGATAGCCCATACTCAAATCAAAGTTTGGTTAAGATGATAGGTCCATTAATTGATCACGAGGACCAATCGATGAAGAAATCATCTTTCTACAACACACAACACAAGATATCCCTTTGGAAATGAACTAAGTTAGACAAGTTTTTATCTTCCAACTCTCCAAGTTGTTGTTTAGCTTGACCAACTAGCTCAGGGGTATCCAACACAGATTCTTGGAGAATGGGTGGTTTGGAGGAAAACCAACATGATCACGAACTCAACATAGCGGTCAGGTGACAACCTGGTAATACATCCGAGAAGATATTCGGAACATCACGAACCACCGATATGTTACTAAGCTCGAGAACGATCTTGCTTTTCAGAGCAAGACGATATGACCGAATAAGCAAGGACTGACACTATCCTAACTCATTGATCGAAAAGTGCACCGGGAATAAGGACTGGGTAGCACGATCAACCTTAGGATGTGATTCAGTAACCAACACGCTAAGGATGAAATTATTGTCCTTTAACTACCAAGCAACGGAGTTGCTAGGAGTATAGATTTCACACATCATAGTTCACCTGTCGGCATTCCGGTTGTGACAACACGGAACCGAGGAATGAGCAATGATGGCGAGAAGTATCACTGCGTTAAGAATTCGTGAGAGATGGTGCAATTCTCATGACAATTCTGACATAAAGGGGGTAATACTCCGAGGTAGAACAGAACAAAAGCTGGATTGGCATTTTGATCTGCGGAATACAACTACTTTGACCAATCCAAGAAATGGATAAGGTACTGGAGTTTGTTTCTCCTAGTCATTCCGGAATAGAATGGCTTGACGGACCACAAGAATAATTGGCATTGATAACACGAATGCACAACTAGTCCTGACTATCAATTGATAGATGAAGGTCGGAATACGACTGAAGAGGGACAACTCAAAGGAACATATAACTTTCTGAGTTGTGGATGCATAGATTAGTATGTGGAACCAAGTTCAACAAGTTTCTTCTAGATAACCCATGCAGAAAGGTAGAACTGGCAGAGTCACAATATGAATGGAGTACTCCTCAAGAGCACCCTGGTTGTGATCTTTTGGTTAAAAGAACTTCTGCCATAATGGTTCATGGTATTTGGAAGAACGATATACCACGGACCTCGAAGACTATCACAAAGGTTACTAATATCCTAAAGGAACGAGCAAACACTAACTACATGAATTAAGTAGAGTGAATCTTGGGTTCAAGAACCCAGAAATAGAATGGCTACTAACTAAATGGCATCACGGGATGCTTTCGAGAATAATGGCCAGAATCCGCACACTGGGAATGCAAAGCATTGCTAGATTACGAAGTGGTTCTCTAAGACGACTGGGGTCATAATAATAGCTCCAACATATATGACGAGGTAACGGAGTACCTCAACACACTGGTTAGTGTGATTAATCTGGCCCAAGGAACATCGGGAACGGAAAGAAGGGATTTGCAAATGCATCAGACTATTTAGAGACCCGGGATGACTCGGACAGCATAACGGCTGTAAATGCTCAAAAAGATTTAAGACATCCTGCAAAATGGTGGCATAACCACTCGATCATCACAATATCAAGAATTTGAGGCCAGCTATGGATACACGGAAGTAGTAGGAACTGAAAGGAAGCTTAAATCCAACAGTCCTATGAGTCTACGGATTAGTAACACGTGATCCTGATAGATAGACGAGAAGCCTAGTTCTTAATTCCCGTAGAAGAGAAGAGGATGACTCAGATCAGAAGGGCATAAGGTAAAGAAATAAAAAGAGGCTTACGTTCCCTCCCACAATCAATTCCCTTATATAACTAAAGCATTTCTAGACTCAACTTCGACCAGTTTGGCTTCGTAAACCTACAGGCAGTCAGGCTCTGATACCAACGCTGTTAGGACCCCGATTCTAAGTCACACCGATCTAGCCTGTAACACCTCATATCACTTTGCGGCCTCACGCACGGTATTTCCACGGGTGTCGCCTTACCATGGCCCGGGACCGTTTGCGCCTTTTGGCCCACGTATATGATAGTGTTGCTAGCATCCATATGATAGAGAACCCGGGCCGACATGGCTAGTCGTGAACCCAAAGCGGCACTAACTTACGGGGACAGGCATACATGAATCAACATCGAGCATGTCGGTCAGCAACGTGTGAATCCGGGCTGTAGCAAGCTAGGCAGGACTCCGGATGTCACCGCGTGACATTTCCCCGAAGGGACAGACACATGAACGAAGTGAATCACATGCCGGCCAGTCAAGTGTTTCGGAGCAGTAGTGCTGGGCTAGCAGGACTCCGGTGAACCGGGCTATAGCGGACTACTATGGCTCATGGAAGCACAAGACTACATTTCCCCATAAGAGAGGCTACCAAGGATAAACAACTAGATTGTCGGATCCGACACATACCAAGCATTTCAATCATACACACAATATGCTCGCTATGTGCAAATACAACATGGCATCACAACTAGACTCTATGACTCAGAGTATTTATTCATTAGGCTCCGAAGAGCCAGATATTACAAACATGGGTCTCTCGACCCAGCATTCAGAGCATACAAGTCAAACACATGCGGAAGCTTAACATGTCTGAGTACAGACAACTATAAATGAAAAAGGCTGAGAAGCCTGACTATCTACTAGATCCTGCCGAGGGCACAAGATCGTAGCTGAGGTAACAAGCTAAACGTCGAAGTCCACGCGGAACTACTAGCGAGACTGAAGTCTCTCTGCAAAAACATAAATTAAGCAAATGTGAGTACAAATGTACCCAGCAAGACTTACATGAGAACTAGCTACATATGCATCGGTATCAACAAAGGGGGTGGTGGAGTTTAACTGCAGCAAGCCAGCTTTGACTCGGTGGCTATCCTAGCTACGACTGCAAGTAACTCTTTTGAGGTGGCGCACACGAGTCCACATATTCACCATATCAGTACTCCATTATGGATCCGCTCCCGTCTCCCTACGAGAACGCCATCCATAGCACTCACGCTTATCTTGCGCATTTTAGAGTATCCACTTTCACTTGTCTATGAACTGTTATAGGCAACCCAGAAGTCCTTTTCCGCGGACATGGCTATTCGAATAGATCATATTAACCCTGCAGGGGTGTACTTCGTCACACACGCTCTCACCACTTAACGCCGTTTACATGACATGTACTCGGCAACCTTCAAGCGGAAGCCCAACGTGGGTGTCGGCCACAGCCTACCTAAACACTCAAGTCTCTAGTCCAGGTTTATCGCCTATTCAGGTTCCATCCGCAGGGAGTCCGGCCGAGGTTTCCACATACGGCCCGAACGATGTGTACAGGGTTCCGCGACACCAAACGGGCGCCCGGCATACCCGGCCACGTGCCTACCGCATCACAGCCCACCCCTCGGGTTAGCACTGCGCACGGCCTCCAGCATACTACAAACACCAGAAACTACTTGCAACTCCTGGACAGAGGACAAGGGTGATTAAGAAGCCGAGAGGGTCCATTGGTTTCGGGCCCAATGCGTGGTAGTAACTGTTTCATGGATCACAAACACAGAACTCAGTTCCTGAGGACGGCTTCAATGAGACAACCCACCATGTACTCCTACATGGCCTCTCACCGCTACCTTTACCAAATCGTGTTCACACACTTAGCTCACACACAGTAGGACATGTTCATCACTGCTCCAATTCATCCCCGATGAATCAGACCCGACTCAACTCTAAGCAGTAGCAAGCATGACAACAAGCATGAATGAGTAGGCACATCAGGGCTCAAACAACTCCTACTCATGCTAGTGGGTTTCATCTATTTACTGTGGCAATGACAGGTCATGCAGAGGATAAGGGGTTCAACTACCGCAGCAAGTAACAGATGAATCGTTGTTGTCCTAATGCAGTAAAAAAGAGCAGGAGCGAGAGAGTGGGATTGTATCGGAATGAACAAGGGGGTTTGCTTGCCTGGCACTTCCGAAGATCATATAGCTCTTCATCAGTGTCATCGAACTCATCGTCGGAACCACGTCTATCGAGAGGGGACAACCACCGGCAAACAAGGAAGAACACAATCAATGCAATGCAACAATTATGATGCATGCTAAGACATGGCAATATGAATGTGTTTTGGCTAATGCAACTACAGACAGATGGGTTTGGGTCATTTTGAACCAAAGGTTCAATCCCAAACTCAAATTATGAATTTAAATAGTGCCTTATCATTTTTTGAACTAAACAGCAAGGTTAAGTTGTTTAGATATGCATCAAAACCAGTACAGATGGATAGATTGGGTTTTTCTGATCATTTTTCATATATAAATCTTTTCAATCTGAGTTATAGATGATTTTATATGATTTTTAGAAGTTTGCTACATTTTCTGGAATTTCCTATATAAAAAATAAATCCAGAAATGAGTTATTGCGTCAGCACTGCGTCACTGTGACGTCAGCTGGTCAACAGCGGCTGGTCCGGGTCAAACCTGACCAGTGGGGTCCACTGGTCAGTGAGACAGACACTAATCCCGCGTTGACTCCGGCTTTGACCCGCTGCGGGGCCCGCTGTCAGTGACTCTAGGGGGGTTAGTTAGGCGCTAATGACGGTGCCACGTCACCAACCACCGGAGTTGGACGCCGGCGACCACACCTGACGGCGGAGGATCGCCGGAGTTGCTCGGGACGGCGCTACAGGCGGTGATTTGCGGCGCGGTTTGGAGCTACGGCGAGCTGGCATTCGCGCGCATCTGCTAGGGCAGACGGGAGGGGCTGGGACGGACCGAGCTCGTCGGAAGCGAGCTCGCGGCGGCGGCCGGAGCTCGGGCACCGACGGGTTAGGCGCTACAGCGTGTTTCGAGGCGAACTGGTGGGGTCTGCGGCTTCCTGAGGAAGCGCTGAGCACGCCTACGTGCTCTGGTGCGACGTGCGGGTGTTGCAACCGCGGCGGCGACGTGGCCGGCGGCGGGGAGCGCTCGGCTCTGGTGGTTGATGCGGCTAGGGGGCGAATCAAGCAACGAGGCAAGGGGGAAACGGTGCAACGGCTCACCGCGGTTCTTCTGGTGCTGCTGGCGAGGCAGGGGAGGCACGGGGTCCGGCGAAACGACGGTGGGGATCACCGGCGCCCGAGGTCGAGATCGGCGGCGTTGGAGATGCAGCAGAGCTTCTGGCGCCACGTGACTCGATGGAGAGGACGACGACGTCGTGGCGGAGCTCGTGGTTACGTCGGAGAGGCGCGGGGAAGGCTGTGGGTGCGGCAACGGTGAGCGGTGGCGACGAGCTCTGCTCGGTTGTCGCGGGAGAGAGACATGGGAGGGGATGAGCATGGGGGGAGGAGTGAGAGGGGCCCGGGGTGGCGCGTGGCGTCGTCCAGAGGGGTCGGGGAGGCCAAGCGCGTGAGCGCGCGCGGCGGCCACACGCCCTCGTGCCCACTGGCACGAGGAGGAAGACGACATGCGGGAAGTTGGGCTGGGCCGGCCAGGTGGGCTGGCCAGCTGGGCTGCGACAGGTGAGGCCAGGTAGGTCTCCTTTCTCTCTCTTTTTTTATTTGTTTATGTTTTCTAATATTCTGTAGTCTTTAGGGCTTTATTAAAAATACTTAGACACTTCCAAAAATCATGAAACTACTCATGATCACTGTTGGGAATATATCCTACAGTAAACATTTTAGTTTATGATTATTTGAGCATTTAAAATATTTAATAGCATTTAAATGCCCAAATGCAAATAGAGTATGATTTAATCCAGAGCCCAAATATGTCATGGAAAAATGTGCATCACCTCTGGTTACTGTTTCCAGCATTTGCCAAGAATGATGAACATTTTTGAAAGCCATTTGGATTTACTGGAAATATTTTGGTTGAACCTAGTGAATTCCTTTAATGCTAGGGTTTAGGCAATCCCCATTTCAAGTTTCTTCCAAAGTTTAAACATGATGCACACATGAAGTTAGCCTAGTGCAATGTCAGAAGCTAGGGATGTGACAGATGACGGGGCCAGGGGGCTCCGAGCCCTGGCCCCCGCCTTGCGGCGGGTACAGTGGCTGCCCAAGTTCAAGCCGGAGATGCCGCCGCGCTATGACGGCGCGGCGGACCCATCGGCTTTCCTAGGGGCGACGACAAGGTCATGGCCAACTGGCTTCCCATGGCCCTCACTGGCGCGCCGCACACATGGCTGCTCAACCTCCCCGGATCCACACTGGCATCTTCACTGCGTGCTACGCGGCACCGGTGCACCACGCGGTCGCGGCCCTACTAGGTGCTCTCAAGCACCGCCTTCAGATCGCCACATCAAGCCGTTCCTCCGCCAAATTGGTGCCGCTTCCAAGCGCTCGGGGGCTCCGCCGAGCTGGACCGCGCCCGAGGCTGACCTCACCTTCGATTTGGAAGACCACCCCGTCACCACCGCCGGCTCGGGTATGCTCCCGATGCTATGCATGCCCACTATTTGCAACATGGCCATTACCAAGACCCTCATCGACGGCGGCGCCGGCCTCAACGTGCTCTCCCTGGAGGCCTTCAGCCTTCTTCACGTACCACTCGAGCGGCTCAGCCTCGGCAAGCCTTTCTCAGGAGTTGGCGGCGGTGTCGCCCACTCCCTAGGGAAGATTCACCTCCCTGTCACCTTCGGCACGCGCGACAACTACCGCACCGAGCTGGTCGACTTCGACATCGCCCGCATCGGCCTCCCGTACAACGCCATCCTTGGGTACCCAGCTCTGGCCCAGTTCATGGCTGCGACCCATCCGGCCTACAACCTCATGAAGATGCCTGGAAGCAAAGGCGTCCTCATCGTCAAGGGGGCACCAAGGAGGCCTTAACGGTGCTTAAGCTCGCCCTCAAGACCGCCGCGGCGGCGCAGCCCGCCAGTGCGGGCACCCCCGAGGCCAAGGGAGCCGCACCAACCAAGAAGAAGCAACTGTTCACCAAAGACAAGGCGGAAACCAAGCAAGTACCGGTCGGTGAGGACGGGTCCTCAGGAGCCACCTTTACCATAGGCGCCGGCCTCGACCCAAGCCAGGAGGAAGCATTGGTGAAGTTCTTGCGCGCAAACAAGGAGATATTCGCATGGGAACCCAAGCAGCTGGTGGGGGTCCCGAGAGAGGTGATTCAGCATCACTTAAGGGTGTGCCCCAACATGCGCCCCGTGAAGCTGCGGGCGATACGGCAGTCCACGGAGAAGCGGGCCTTCATCGTCCAAGAAACCCGCAAGTTAGAGGCGCTGGGTGCCATTCGCGAGGTTCGGTACCCCGAATGGCTGGCAAACCCCGTCGTTGTGCCGAAGAAGGGCAGGAAGGAGCGAATGTGCGTCGACTTCACCAACCTCAACAAGGCCTGCCCCCAAGATCCGTTCCCGCTTCCACGCATCGACCAGATCGTCGACTCCACCGCAGAGTGCGACCTACTGTGCTTCCTGGATGCGTTTTCAGGGTGTCACCAAATCAACATGGCGGTAGAAGTTGTAGAGAAGACAGCCTTGCTGACCCCGTGTGGGGTGTACTGCTACACCTGCATGCCCTTCGGACTGCGCAACGCGGGCGTGACCTTTCAGCGGTTGATGCACATCGCCTTAGGGTGGCAGCTCGGGAGAAATACGGAGGCCTACGTCGACGACATTGTGGTGAAGTCTCGGGAGGCAAGAACCTTGATCCAAGATCTGGAGGAGACCTTCGCGAGCCTGCGCCAGGTGAACTTGCGACTTAACACAGAGAAGTGCGTGTTTGGTGTCCCTTCCGGCAAGCTGCTGGGATTCCTCGTGTCCCATAGAGCGATCAAGGCGAACCCGGAGAAGATCAAGGCCATTGAGGACATGAGCCTGTTGGGGAACATAGCAATAATTCAAAATTTTCCTACGTGTCACCAAGATCAATCTAGGAGATGCTAGCAACGAGAGAGAGGGAGTGCATCTTCATACCCTTGAAGATCGCTAAGCGGAAGCGTTACAAGAACACGGTTGATGGAGTCGTACTCGCGGCGATTCAAATCGCGGAAGATCCGATCTAGCGCCGAACGGACGTCGCCTCCGTGTTCAACACACGTACAGCCCGGGGACGTCTCCTCCTTCTTGATCCAGCAAGGGGAGAGGAGAAGTTGAGGGAGAACTCCAGCAGCACGACAACATGGTGGCAATGGAGCTCGTGGTTCTCCGGCAGAGCTTCGCTAAGCACTACGGAGGAGGAGGAGTTGGAGGAGGAGTGGGTTGCGCCAAGGGAAGCGTGTCGCTGCCCTCCCACCCCCTCACTATATATAGGGGGAAGGGGAGAGGGGGCCGGCCCCTCTAGATGGATCTAGAGGAGGAGGCGGCGGCCAGGGGAAACCCTAGATGGGTTTGGGCGCCCCACCCCCTAGGAAACTTGCCCCCCAAGCCGGGAGGGGCGGCTGCCCTAGGGGTGGCGCCCCCACCTCTCCTGGTTACGTGTGAGGGGTTGGGAGGGGCGCACATCCCCTTAGTGGGTTGGTTTGCCCCTTCCCCTTGGCCCATAAGGCCCCCCAACGCTTGACGGGGCCTCCGAAACCCCTTTCGGACATGCTGGCCATAGCCTGGTACCCCCGGAACAATTCCGGACTCCAATACCCTTAGTCCAATATACCGATCTTCACCTCCGGACCATTCCGGAGCTCCTCGTCATGTCCGAGATCTCATCTGGGACTCCAAACAACCTTCGGTAACCACATACTATTTCCCATAACAACTCTAGCGTCACCGAACCTTAAGTGTGTAGACCCTACGGGTTCGGGAACCATGCAGACATGACCGAGACACCTCTCCGGCCAATAACCAATAGCGGGATCTGGATACCCATATTGGCTCCCACATGTTCCACGATGATCTCATCGGATGAACCACGATGTCAGGGATTCAATCAATCCCGTATACAATTCCCGTTGTCTATCGGTATGTTACTTGCCCGAGATTCGATCATCGGTATCCCAATACCTCGTTCAATCTCGTAACGCATGATCCCGTGGCTAACTCATTAGTCACATTGAGCTCATTATGATGATGCATTATCGAGTGGGCCCAGAGATACCTCTCCGTCATACGGAGTGACAAATCCCAGTCTCGATTCGTGCCAACCCAACAGACACTTTCGGAGATACCTATAGTGCACCTTTATAGCCACCCAGTTACGTTGTGACATTTGGTACACCCAAAGCATTCCTACAGTATCCGGGAGTTGCACAATCTCATGGTCTAAGGAAACGATACTTGACATTAGAAAAGCTCTTAGCAAACGAACTACACGATCTTGTGCTATGCTTAGGATTGGGTCTTGTCCATCACATCATTCTCCTAATGATGTGATCCCGTTATCAATGACATCCAATGTCCATGGTCAGGAAACCATAACCATCTATTGATCAACGAGCTAGTCAACTAGAGGCCTACTAGGGACATGCATGTTGTGGTCTATGTATTCACACATGTATTACGGTTTCCAGTTAATACAATTATAGCATGAAAAATAGACAATTATCATGAACAAGGAAATACAATAATAACCATTTTATTATTGCCTCTAGGGCATATTTCCAACAGTCTCCCACTTGCACTAGAGTCAATAATCTAGTTCACATCACTATGTGATTGTAATGAATCCAACACCCATGGGGTTTTTTCATATCTCGCTTGTGAGAGAGGTTTTTAGTCAACAGGTCTGAACCTTCCAGATCCGTGTGTGCTTTACAAATCTCTATGTTATCATGTAGATGCAGCTACCACGCGCTACTTGGAGCTATTCCAAATAACTACTCTACTATACGAATCCGGTTTACTACTCAGAGTCATCTGGATTAGTGTCAAAGTTTGCATCGACGCAACACTTTACAACGAAATCTTTTACCACCTCCATAATCGAGAAAATTCCTTAGTCCACTAGTTACTAAGGATAAGTTCGACCGCTGTCATGTGATCCATTCCTGGATCACTCTTGTACCCCTTGACTAACTCATGGCAAGGCACACTTTAGGTGCGGTACACAGCATAGCATACTGTAGAGCCTACGTCTAAAGCATAGGGGACGACCTTCGTCCTTTCTCTCTCTTCTGCCGTGGTCAGGTCTTGAGTCTTACTCAATACTCACACCTTGTAACACAGCCAAGAACTCCTTCTTTGCTGATCTATTTTGAACTCCTTCAAAATCTTGTCACGGTATGTATTCATTTGGAAGTACTATTAAGCGTTTTTGATCTATCCTTATAGATCTTGATGCTCAATGTTCAAGTAGCTTAATACAGGTTTTCCATTGAAAACACTTTTCAAATAACCCTGTATGCTTTCCAGAAATTCTACATCATTTCTGATCAACAATATGTTAACAACATATACTCATCAAAAATTCTATAGTGCTCCCACTCACTTTGGAAATACAAGTTTCTCATAAACTTTGTCAAAACCCAAAATCTTTGATCATCTCATCAAAGCGTACATTCCAACTCCGAGATACTTACTCTAGTCCTTAGAAGGATTGCTGGAGCTTTGCATACTTGTTAGCATCTTTCAGGATTGACAAAACCTTCTGGTTGTATCACATACAACCTTTCCTCAAGAAAATCGTCGAGGAAACAATGGTTTTTGACATCCTATCTGCAAGATTTCATAAATAATGCAGTAACTGCTAATATAATTCCAACAGACTCTTATCATCGCTACGAGTGAGAAAGTCTCATCGCAATCAACTCCTTGAACTTGTCGGAAAACATCTTAACGACAAGTCGAGCTTTCTTAATGGTGACACTTACCATCATTGTCCGTCTTCCTTTTAAAATCCATCTGCACCCAACAGCCTTACGACCATCAAGTAGTTCCTCCAAAGTACATACTTTGTTTTTATACATGGATCCTCTCTTGGATTTTATGGCCTCGAGCCATTAGTCGGAATCCGGGCCCATCATCGCTTCTCCATAGCTCGTAGGTTCATTGTTGTCTAGCAACATGACTTCCAAGACATGATTACGTACCACTCTGAAGTAGTACGCATCCTTGTCGTCCTACGAGGTTTGGTAGTGACTTGATCCGAAGTTTCATGATCACTATCATAAGCTTCCACTTCAATTGGTGTAGGTGCCACAGGAACATTCTTGTGCCCTGCTACACACTAGTTGATGTGACGGTTCAATAACCTCATCAAGTTCCACCATCCTCCCACTCAATTCTTTCGAGAGAAACTTTTCCTCGAGAAAGGACATGTTTCTAGAAACAATCACTTTGCTTCTGGATCTGAAATAGGAGGTATACCCAACTGTTTTGGGTATTCTATGAAGATGCATTTATCCGCTTTGGGTTCGAGCTTATCAGCCTGAAACTTTTTCACATAAGCCTCGCAGCCCCAAACTTTTAAGAAACGACAGCTTAGGTTTCTCTAAACCATAGTTCATACGGTGTCGTCTCAACGGAATTGCGTGGTGCCCTATTTAAAGTGAACGCGGTTGTCTCTAATGCCTAGCCCATAAACGATAGTGGTAATTCAATAAGAGACATCATGGTATGCACCATATCCAATAGGGTGCAGTTATGATGTTCGGACACACCATCACACTATGGTGTTCCAGGCGGTATTAGTTGTGAAACAATTTCCACAATGTCTTAATTGTGTGCCAAACTCGTAACTCAGATATTCATCTCTATGATCATATCACAGACATTTTATCCTCTTGTCACGACGATCTTCAACTTCACTCTGAAATTACTTGAACCTTTCAATAATTCAGACTTGTTTTTCATCAAGTAAATATACTCAGCATCTACTCAAAACATCTGTGAAGTAAGAACATAACGATATCCACTGCATGCCTCAGCACTCATTGGACTGCACACATCAAAATGTATTATTTCCAACAAGTTGCTTTCTTGTTCCATCTTACTGAAAACGAGGCCTTTCAGTCATCTTGCCCATGTGGTATGATTTGCATGTCTCAAGTGATTCAAAATCAAGTGAGTCCAAATGATCCATCTGTATGGACTTTCTTCATGCATATATACTAATAGACATGGTTCGCATGTCTCAATCTTTTCAAAAACGAGTGAGTCCAAAGATCCATCAACATGGAGCTTCTTCATGCGTTTTATACCAATATGACTCAAGTGGCAGTGCCACAAGTATGTGGTACTATCATTACTATCTTATATCTTTTGGCATGAACATGTGTATCACTACGATCGAGATTCAATAAGCCATTCATTTTAGGTGCAAGACCATTGAAGGTATTATTCAAATAGACAGAGTAACCATTATTCTCCTTAAATGAATAACTGTATTGTGATAAACATAATCCAATCATGTCTATGCTCAACGCAAACACCAAATAACAATTATTTAGGTTTAATACTAATCTCGATGGTAGAGGGAGCATGCGATGCTTGATCACATCAACCTTGGAAACACTTCCAACACATATCGTCATCTCACCTTTAGCTAGTCTCCGTTTATTCCGTAGCCTTTTATTTCGAGTTACCAACACTTAGCAACCGAACCGGTATCTAATACCCTGGTGCTACTAGGAGTACTAGTAAAGTACACATTAATATAATGTATATCCAAATATACTTCTATCGACCTTGCCTGCCTTCTCATCTACCAAGTACCTAGGGTAGTTCTGCTTCAGTGACAGTTCCCCTCATTACAGAAGCACTTAGTCTCGGGTTTGGGTTCAACCTTGGGTTTCTTCACTAGAGCAGCAACTGATTTGCCGTTTCATGAAGTATCCCTTCTTTCCCTTGCCCTTCTTGAAACTAGTGGTTTTACTAACCATCAACAATTGATGCTCCTACTTGATTTCTACTTTTGCGGTGTCAAACATCGCGAGTTGCTCAAGGATCGTCATGTCTATCCCTGATATGTTATAGTTCATCACGAAGCTCTAATAGCTTGGTGGCAGTGACTATGGAGAACCATCACTATCTCATCTGGAAGATTAACTCCCACTCGATTCAAGCGATTGTAGTACTCAGACAATCTGAGCACATGCTCAACGATTGAGCTTTTCTCCCTTAGTTTGCAGGCTTAAGAAACTTGTCAGAGGTCTCATACCTCCTGACGTGGGCACTAGTCTGAAATCCCAATTTTAGTCTTTGGAACATCTCATATGTTCTGCGACATTTCAAAAACGTCTTTGGCGCCTCAATTCTAAACCGTTAGCATTACGCACTGAACTATCACGCATCAAAACGTGTATGTCAGATGTTCGCAACATCCGCAGACGACGCTCGAGGTTCAGCACACCGAGCGGTGCATTAAGGACATAAGCCTTCTGTGCAGCAATGAGGACAATCCTCAGTATACGGACCCAGTCCGCATAATTGCTACTGTCAACTTTCAACTAAGTTTTCTCTAGGAACATATCTTAAACAGTAGAACTAAAGCGTAAGCTATGACATAATTTGCAAAGACCTTTTGACTATGTTCATGATAATTAAGTTCATATGATTATTTAATGAACTCCCACTTAGATAGACATCCCTCTAGTCATCTAAGTGATACATGATCCGAGTCAACTAGGCCGTGTCCGATCATCACGTGAGACGGACTAGTCATCATCGGTGAACATCTTCATGTTGATCGTATCTACTATACGACTCATGTTCGCCCTTTTAGTATCTTGTGTTCCGAGGCCATGTCTGTACATGCTAGGCTCGTCAAGTCAACCTAAGTGTTTCGCATGTGTAAATCTGGCTTACACCCGTTGTATGCGAACGTTAGAATCTATCACACCCGATCATCACGTGGTACTTCGAAACAACGAACCGTCGCAACGGTGCACAGTTAGGGGGAACACATCTCTTGAAATTTTAGTGAGGGATCATCTTATTTATGCTACGTCGTTCTAAGCAAATAAGATGTGAACATGACAAACATCACATGCAAATCATAAAGTGACATGATATGGCCATTATCATCTTGCGCCTTTTGATCTCCATCTTCGAGGCGCAGCATGATCACCTTCGTCACCGGCATGACACCACGATCTCCATCATCGTGTCTTCATGAAGTTGTCTCGCCAACTATTATTTCTACTACTATGGCTAACGGTTAGCAATAAAGTTAAGTAATTACATGGCGTTTTTATTGACACGCAGGTCATACAATAAATTAAGACAACTCCTATGGCTCCTGCCGGTTGTCATACTCATCGACATGCAAGTCGTGATTCCTATTACAAGAACATGGTCAATCTCATACATCACATATATATAATTCATCACATCCTTTTGTCCATATCACATCACATAGCATACCCTGCAAAAACAAGTTAGACGTCCTCTAATTGTTGTTGCATGTTTTACGTGGCTGCTATGGGTTTCTAGCAAGAACGTTACCTACGCAAAAGCCACAACGGTGATATGCCAATTGCTATTTACCCTTCATAAGGACCCTCTTCATCGAATCCGATCCGACTAAAGTGGGAGAGACAGACACCCGCTAGCCACCTTATGCATCAAGTGCATGTCAGTCGGTGGAACCTGTCTCACGTAAGAGTACGTGTAAGGTCGGTCCAGGCCGCTTCATCCCACAATGCCGCCGAATCAAGATAAGACAAGTAATGGTAAGCAAATTGAACAAATCATCACCCACAACTACTTTGTGTTCTACTCGTGCATAGAATCTACGCATAGACCTAGCTCATGATGCCACTGTTGGGAACGTAGAAATAATTCAAAATTTTCCTACGTGTCACCAAGATCAATCTAGGAGATGCTAGCAACAAGAGAGAGGGAGTGCATCTTCATACCCTTGAAGATCGCTAAGCGGAAGCGTTACAAGAACGCGGTTGATGGAGTCGTACTCGCGGCGATTCAAATCGCGGAAGATCCGATCTAGCGCCGAACAGATGGCGCCTCCGCGTTCAACACACATACAGCCCGGGGACGTCTCCTCCTTCTTGATCCAGCAAGGGGAGAGGAGAAGTTGAGGGAGAACTCCAGCAGCACGACGGCATAGTGGCAATGTAGCTCGTGGTTCTCCGGCAGAGCTTCGCTAAGCACTACGGAGGAGGAGGAGGAGTTGGAGGAGGAGAGGGCCGCACCAAGGGAAGCGTGTCGATGCCCTCCCATCCCCTCACTATATATAGGGGGAATGGGAGAGGGGGCCGGCCCCTCTAGATGGATCTAGAGGAGGAGGCGGCGGCCAGGGGAAACCCTAGATGGGTTTGGGCGCCCCCACCCCCTAGGAAACTTGCCCCCCAAGCCGGGAGGGGCGGCTGCCCTAGGGGTGGCGCCCCCCCTCTCCTGGTGACGTGAGAGGGGTTGGGAGGGGCGCACAGCCCCTTAGTGGGCTGGTTTTCCCCTTCCCCTTGGCCCATAAGGCCCCCCAACGCTTGCCGGGGCCTCCGAAACCCCTTTCGGACATGCTGGCCATAGCCTGGTACCCCTGGAACAATTCCGGACTCCAATACCCTTCGTCCAATATACCGATCTTCACCTTCGGACCATTCCGGAGCTCCTCGTCATGTCCGGGATCTCATCCGGGACTCCGAACAACCTTCGGTAACCATATACTATTTCCCATAACAACTCTAGCGTCACCGAACCTTAAGTGTGTAGACCCTACGGGTTCGGGAACCATGCAGACATGACCGAGACACCTCTCCGGCCAATAACCAATAGCGGGATCTGGATACCCATATTGGCTCCCACATGTTCCACGATGATCTCATCGGATGAACCATGATGTCGGGGATTCAATCAATCCCGTATACAATTCCCTTTGTCTATCGGTATGTTACTTGCCCGAGATTCGATCGTCGGTATCCCAATACCTCGTTCAATATCATTACCGGCAAGTCTCTTTACTCGTTCTGTAATGCATGATCCCGTGGCTAACTCATTAGTCACATTGAGCTCATTATGGTGATGCATTACCGAGTGGGCCCAGAGATACCTCTCCGTCATACGGAGTGACAAATCCCAGTCTCGATTCGTGCCAACCCAACAGACACTTTCGGAGATACCTGTAGTGCACCTTTATAGCCACCCAGTTACATTGTGACGTTTGGTACACCCAAAGCATTCCTACAGTATCCGGGAGTTGCACAATCTCATGGTCTAAGGAAACGATACTTGACATTAGAAAAGCTCTTAGCAAACTAACTACACGATCTTCTGTTATGCTTTGGATTGGGTCTTGTCCATCACATCATTCTCCTAATGATGTGATCCCGTTATCAATGACATCCAATGTCCATGGTCAGGAAACCATAACCATCTATTGAGCAACGAGCTAGTCAACTAGAGGCTTACTAGGGACATGTTGTGGTCTATGTATTCACACATGTATTACGGTTGCCAGTTAATACAATTATAGCATGAACAATAGACAATTATCATGAACAAGGAAATACAATAATAACCATTTTATTATTGCCTCTAGGGCATATTTCCAACAGAGCCCACCGTAGACCCTCAAGGAAATGTAGAAGCTGGCTGGTCGGGTAACTATGTTGGGACGCTTCATCTCCAAGCTGGGAGAGCGCACCCTACCCTTCTTCAAGCTGATGAAGAAGAAGGGCCCATTCGAGTGGACCCCGGAGGCCGACCGAGCTTTTCAAGACCTCAAGAGATACCTGACCAGCCCTCTGGTGATGGTGGCGCCACGACCTCTCGAGCCTCTAGTATTCTATCTTGCCGCCACCCCGTACTCCGCCAGCGCGGCGCTGGTGGCGGTTCGGGAAGAGCACCAAGCCAAGGGCGCGTCGCGCCAAGCTACGCTGCCAGCCGGGATGGCGCAAGATCAGGAAGGCGCAGCAAGAGCCGTAGCGGCATCAACAGAAGAGCAAGCTCTGTAGGACGATGTCGTCGAGATTCCCGCAAGCGATCAGGCGTCGGGAGTTCCACCACCTCAGGAGACGCCCCAACTTCCGCAAGACACGAGCCTCACCAACGCGCCAGCCCTCATTGAGCACCCGGTGTATTTCGTCAGCACGGTGTTGCGGGACGCGAGAGCATGATATCCCATGCCTCGAAAGCTCCTGCTCATGCTCTTGGTGGCCTCATGCAAGTTGCGGCACTACTTCCAGGGCCACCCCATCAAGGTCGTCTCAGCCTACCCATTGGAGCGCGTGCTCAGGAGCCCCAACTCTACTGGAAGGGTCGCTGAGTGGAACATCGAGCTGCAGGCATTCCAGTTGGAGTTCAGCACTACCAGGGTCATCAAGGGAGCCGCGCTCGCTGATTTTGTGGCGGAATGGATGGATGCCCCGACGCTTGAAGTAGGCGAGGACCGGTCCACCTCACCGGGAAGTGAGGCGCCAGGCGGCTGGGTCATGTATTTAGATGGCGCCTTCGCGCACCAGGGCGCAGGGGCTGGAGCAGTACTCATCTCCCCCGCTCAAGACAAACTCTACTATGCCGTGCAGCTCTGCTTTCAGCAAGGCGAGAAGGTCTCCAATAGCATCGCAGAATACGAAGGCCTCATAGCTGGCATGAAGGCTGCGACAGCTCTGGGGGTGAAGCGCCTCACCGTTAGGGGCGACTCGCAGCTCCTCGTCAACTTCTCCAACAAGGTATACGAGCTGAAGGACGAGCACATGGAGGCATACCTCGCGGAGGTGCGCAAGATGGAGAAGCAGTTCCTGGGCCTGGAGTTGCAGCACGTGCCCCGGGGCACCAACAAGGAAGCTAACGACATCGCCAAGAGGGAATCCAAGCGGCAGCCCCAAGAGCCCGGCGTCTTTGAGGAACGGCTCTTCAAGCCATCAGCGACACCGCCACTTTCAAGAACAGCTCAGCCTCGGGAGGAGCTCCCGCAGCCGCCTGCCACAGGAGCCCCAGCCTGTGGCCCAACCTCAGGAGTGCGCCTACTCTTGGCGCTCGAACCCCAAGAGGGATGTTGGACCAAGGAATTCAAGGAATACCTGATGCAAGGGGTGCTACCGGAGAAGGAGGAGGATGCAGAGCGCGTGGCCTGGAAAGCCACGACATACTGCATCCGGGACGGTGAGTTGTACAGGAAGCGACCAAATGACATTTCACCGCGTTGCATCTCCAGAGACCAGGGGAAGGAGTTACTATCTGACATACACGGAGGGAACTGCGGGCACCACTCGTCATCACGGACCCTCGTCGGCAAGGCATTCCGCAGCGGATTCTACTGGCCCACGGCGCTCGACGATGCAGCCGAGTTGGTAAGGTCCTGTGAAGCCTGCCAGTTCCACGCCAAGCAGATCCATCAACCGGCTCAGGGCCTCCAGACTATCCCACTCACATGGCCGTTCGCGGTCTGGGGGCTGGATATCTTGGGCCCGTTCCCTCGAGCGCCTGGGGGCTACTGCTACCTCTACGTTGCCATTGACAAGTTCACCAAGTGGGCGGAGGTGGAAGCCGTCCGCACCATCCCAGCTGGTTCCGCGGTCAAATTCATCAAGGGTCTCGTGAGCCGCTTCGGGGTCCCCAACCGCATCATCACTGATAACAGCTCGCAGTTCACTAGTAATCTCTTCAAAACATACTGTGCTAACCTTGGAACGTAGATCTGCTACACTTCGGTGGCGCACCCCAGGAGCAATGGTCAGGCTGAACGCGCCAACGCGGAGGTCCTGAGGGGCCTCAAGACCAGGACTTTCAAGAAGAAGCTGGAGGCCTGCGGCAGGGGCTGGTACGACGAGCTCCGGTCCGTGCTTTGGTCCATCCGCACCACGGCCACCAAGCCGACGGGCGAGACCCCATTCTTCCTCGTCTACGGAGCAGAAGCGGTCCTCCCTCATGAGGTCAAGCATCGCTCCACAAGGGTCCTGGCATTTGATGAAATGCAACAGGACGCCACGCGGGGGATGGACCTTGTGCTGGGGGAGGAACGCCGCCGCGAAGCCGCACTATGGGCGACAAGGTATCAGCAGGCGCTGCGGCGATACCACTGCCGCAACATCCGCTCCAGGACGCTCGAGGCGGGCGACCTCGTCCTAAGGCGGGTCCTCTCCAGGGAGGGGCTGCACAAGCTCTCACCCATGTGGGAGGGCCCGTTCAAGGTCGTCCATGTCTCCAGGCCTGGCGCCGCGCACCTGGAGACGCAGGACGGGGTGCCCATCCAGAACACCTGGAACATCCAGCACCTCCGGAAGTTCTACCCATGAAGCAAGGCCCAATGCCTGGGAAGAAAGGCCCAGTGCCTGTGAAGAAGGCCCAGTGCCTATGAAGATCGCCACCTGTGACACTCTCACGTAATAATGAGTGGGGCTATACACGCCCCGGAGTCTCAGGAGTGCCGCCCTCGGGCCCCGGGGGCTCCCTCCCACGTCTTAGTGGCAGCACTTAGCTCCGCGCTGGTGAGAAGACTTGAAGACTAGACTAGGTGCCGGACGCGGCTTGTCATTTGCTTTCCGTAGTTGGCTCACTTTCTTTTAGTTGAAGTTTGCTTCTGGTGTTCCTTGCTGATTTGGTTCCGTCGCCTTTCGCCACTATTTCTGACTCTAGTTAACTTGTTTTCTCTCTCTCGCTTACCTTGATAGGGGGCTAGGTAGGTGCCCTCGCGAGCGTTTTTCCTTCTCCCTACCTTCCGTCTGCTTTTTCGCGAGGCACCCTCGTTCGAGCCCACAAGCTGGTGCATCTTTCCTAATCCGTGCCCCTCGGGTACCGCGACATGAAGCGCTGGGTCAAGGTTTGGGTGAACGATAAGTCTCCTAGCGAGCTTCCTAACGAATTTTTTGCAGTTCCTAAGCGACCACTGAGTTAAGATGGGCACCAGGAAGCAAGTGCCTCGTGAAGAGGAGGCTACCCCGAACACGCAAAGCTAAGTTATTTCCACACAAAACAACGACACAACACAACATAATATAGTGATTGAGGAATCACGGTTCGATACACGCCCCTCCGGGGCCCATACTGGTTCCTCTTTGATACATGAAGAAAAGGAAGAACAAAATAAAAACAGCGCTCGCCCCCACAGTGGTTCAAGAGGGCGGGCTCTTGGCGATGTTCCGAGCTCAGCTGGACCCCTCCTCGCGCTTCACGGAGGCGCGGTGACGAGACGACCCACCGCCACTTCCGAAGCGGGCACGGCGGCGTGGCGGCTGGTCATAGCCACTACTACTGGAGCTGTCGCCAGAAGAAGAGCCACCGTAGCTGGACAAGACGCGGTCGGTACCAAGGGTGGGTTCGCCCCCTCCTCGTCCCGACCATCGCCAAGGCCGGGCACCTCCTCGCCGTCGTTCACCTCGGGGCAGCACCCGGCGCGGCGACCATCTTCCCCAAACACCCTCACGTAGAGGGTCGCATCACCGTCGTACTTGAAATGGAGGGTGCACCGCCTGCCCAGGCCGTGTGCGCGGGCGAACGTCTGCCAACCGCGGGCCAGAGCTATGTTGCCCGTGACGGAGACCTCGACCACAACCCAAGAAGCCCTGCTGCAGCAACCGTCCGCCTGCAGCCAGAGCCCACCTGGACCGGAGGCTGGCAGCTCGTCGGCAAAGAAGCGTGGAAGCTGAAGCCAGTTGCCGGCCGGATCCTCCGACCAGACAACAAACTCCGGCAGCACCTCCGTTGAGTGGAAGCGCGGCCGGGGAGGCCGTCCAACCATGGCACGTCTCCTCTCATCAACAGGGCTGCCACGACCGGAACGACCCCTGCCACGCGCAGTAGCGCCACCGCGGGAGCAAGGGGCCGCGGTGGGGATCGCGGTGTGCTTGCAGGGATGGCCGCGTCCACGCTTGGGCACCGGAGAGCCGGGCCCCTCGCGAGGGGCCTTACCCTTCTCTGCGGCAGAGAACCTCTTCGACGGCGCCATTTCTACTAGCAGAGGAGTAAGGAGGAAGAAGCAAGCGGATTGGGAAGAGATGGGCGACGGGGGCTCTGCCCCCCTCCCCATTTATAGCGGGAGAAGGCCAACCAGCACCTCCCATGATCACAGGTAATGATGGTTTTCCCTTGCATGTCGCAGGGACTTGTGAAGTCGGGCAGTTGCCGAGGCAGCGTGGGGAAGCGGAGATGCCCACGTCCAATCAACCGCCATGCGTCGACCAAGGCGTAGGCTTTTGGGGCCCGCGGCGCTCCGCACTTGACCCTTGGCTTCGCCTCGAAGCCAAGCCCGAGCGTGCCTTGGGCTCGGGGGCTACTGTCGGCATTCTGGGAACGGGGGTCCCCAAACTTGCCTGCCTGCGGCCCACGGTGTGGCTCTGTGCATGGGCCCGTACGACCCATCTTCATCAACAAGGCATTCAAGACCCTCGCGAGGGGCCAAGCCTCGCGAGGCGGACGACACAAGACTTCCTCAGGAGCGGCCTCACCAGGTTGGCTTGTGAGGAGCGGAGAGATCAAGGCAGGGAAAACCTCGCGAGGTTCTCGTGACGTGAGCCATGACGATCAAGATCAGGCGGGCGCCAGCGTGCGCAGTGTCCTTGTTTCCCCTTTGGTGCTAAGGAAGCAAGCGCAGGCCCGGAGTACCGAGGCGTCAAGTAAAGGTTTCCATATCGGTGCAATGAGACCAAGACCAGCCGGACGGCAAGACGGAGGTCACCATGGAGCCCGAAGCGGCGTCACCACCAGAGCCTTTGGCAGGCAAAGACCGCTTTTGTCAGGATAGGCTGTACTAGTTGTCTCCTTTCAAATTGGCCATTGTTGGCTCCCTTCCCCCTCAATATTTGGGGAGAGGACTAGGGCCTATATAAGTAGGACTAGCCACCACCGTAGGGGGCAGCTGGACCTGATCTAGAGTAAACCTCACCCACACACAGAGCGCAAGAACACCTCAACCTCAGGAGGCTGTTCTTCCCCTTGTACTGTTCATCATTAGCCCAAGAGGCAATCCACCACCACCACACTGGAGTAGGGTATTACACCACAACGGTGGCCCGAACCAGTATAAACCTTGTGTCTCTTGTGTTGTGCGTTCGTTGAGTTCGTCCGCGAGATCTTAGCAAGCTAGGGCATCGATCGGTAGGGAAGGAACTTCGTGCGCACCCCAGAGTTCGAACCTCAAGGGTTTTGCCGGAACCCGTGATCCAACAGCACGGATGGCTCGGCCTTGGCTTCAACTACTAGCCATGGAGGGCATTGTGGTTGAGGTTGCGGTGGACGACGACATCGGGGTATCGGCTCCGGCGTGATGGAGGAGGGCGGCGGTTGATGGGTGGGATGGGGTGGCAGACGGAGGACGCTGGGGTTTCGCGGCTGGTGGAGAGGTAGTTTTGGCGCCCATGGAGTGCGAGTGGGGAATCAGACAGGGGGGGGGGAGGGGCGGGGGGCGGGGGGGGAGCTAAGGGAGAACCATGTTTCGGTCTGGGATGCGCTTGTTTTTGGCTTTTTTGAATAGATGGGACGTGCTTGTTTGAAATTTGGGGAAAGTACGAACTTTGCCCCCCTCTTAAATTTCGGACCTACTGCGGGTCGGGGGTAGGATGGTAATCCAAGGTGTCCCAAATAGTGGGCGGGAGCGATTTCGGCCGCGCGCATGTGTGCTTAGGCGGCCATTGTGTATGAATGTTTTTCGGAGGCGGTTGCATGGCGTCTAGATGAAGCTACAAACCTACCCCGGTTTAGACCTTTGGATGTCGGGCCGGTAGGTTTCATGGGTCGGAGTTAGAAAAGTAATTTCCTTCTACTACCAAACATCGGTCTCACGCGGTTTCGGGCGAGTAGAGGCTCTGGCGCTTCGTTCGAAATTTTGAAACAGAAGCATTCACGTTTAGAGTACTCTTGAACTTTGAGGATTGACCTAAATAGACAACGTTAAATTTGGCCTTGTATGTTTGAAAACCTCATTAAATTATCTGCTTCTTTTTGAAATTTTGACACTTGAAAATCCTATAACTATGATTATTTTGGAATGGAGGAGCTAAATTTGAATCTATTTTGTACATGACTACATATGCTATTATGTACAAAATCAGAGCAAAGATTGGTGCCCCCATAATTTAGGTATGATTTACAAATGCCATGACATCGAATTCAAATAATTGAATGGACTTCATGTTGAATTCGATTTTTTAAACCACCTTAAGTTGAATTCAAATGTATGCTAGTTCATAGGTAGCTATTTATAATGTTCATTGTGTAACTTTCGTATGTATAATGTGCTTTACACACACAACATGAACTATACTCACGTTTATATTCGATTGCTAAAGCGATGCATTGTCTGGAGTTCAAAATACTAACTATGTGGATCAATTATGTCGAATAATAACATAGACATGCTCAAATTCGATAGAATCTAGATGTCTGATGGATCAATGACCGTTCCTTACGCGAATTGCAAATATCATGATCCCATCCTAATATTTGGATACAATTTATATCTTTAATCAATGTGTACATCAGTCTTTTACGTGTAGTTTCACTCTCCATCGGTGGTCTCTCACACATGCTCACACACTCTCTCCCGAGGTGTCTTTCTCGCAGACATGCTCTCGATATAACCCTCCCTCCCTCTCGTAACCATTTACGACTGTTTTCACTAACCTTTATCACAAGCACTCTTCCTCTCACAAGCATACACACGCACAATCCCCATCGACCCTTTCTATATACATAGACCTGCCTACGTGTCTCCTGTACGCACATTATCTTTAGGCCTGTCTCTCACGCATTGTCTCACACCTCTCTTCCTAATCGACGAGTATGATTCTAGCAGAGCATTCTGTAGGATGCCCCTTAAAGTTAGGTTGGATGAATAGTAATATCAGAGATAAGGGGTTACCTTAGTCCGAGAACCTAGGGTTACAAATCCTAGCCGGCTTTGTCAGCGGACACAGGGTCCTTCACAATTCTGCTATCTTTGTCTTGTACGACTAGTCATCCATGGGTCTCCCTAAATGCGTCACAGGCCGACCAATGTGGCGCAGGACGGAACCGAACCAAGGGCCTCACCTCGACCCACCGGACCTCATGCGGTGACACACCCTCTGCCCCCAGGTCTCGTTATCTTCTCACACCCACACATACCAACACAGACACCACACAAAAAATTCTCCTGGTGCCTCTATCCCCTCCCCCCTTGCATATACACACTCAAGGGAATCTCTCACCGTGACATCATATTTGTCTCCCTCTCTCTAGACCACTCTCATTTCTCGTGCTATCTCTCCCACGCCCCTGCCCCCGCCGGCCCCTCTATCCATGCCTCTCTCAAATACGTAATACACACACATACCTCTCTAGGCCCTGCCAAATACATCAACTACACATTCACACATGTTACATCACGTACCCCATTCATCTAAAAAGCCCTCTCTTCACGTTTATTTCGCATACAACATTCCTTTTGAATAAAGTTTGGCCAAAAAAATTATTTTAGAATTTCTACATATATACAACATTACAAAGTTATATGGAGGAGTATGAACGTTAATTTGCATTGCATGGTGCCCACAATGATATTTATTCCGCACTGTGAATTTGTATACTTTTTATACTATATATAAAGTTAATCATAATAAAGAGAAACGAAGAGCATCTCTCTCTCCATCGCATACACCCCCTCTACGTCCCTTTCACGTACGCACACAAACTATCTCCAGGTCCTCTAAAAGTAAGCCCCCAGCACATTCACGCATGTTTCATCTTTCTCTCGCGATATATACAGTGACGATCATTGTATTTGAAGCGAAAGCACGATACGTACATTGGACTTCAGAATCCACTCATTACGGTCACCATTTACATTTTGTGGTTATTATACAGTCACGGGCACACCGTACAGCTCTGTATTTGCTCAAGACACGACTAGTTGACTAGTTAAACGCTCCACGTGGCACCTCTAGTGTTGCATCACATTATCTCACTACCATTGGGCCCACCTGTCGGCTTGTATCTACTCTACCCTCTTATAAAAAACAGAGTTGGTGATGATGGTGTGCCTTCCATCCCGCAATATAGGCTGTCTGATTTATATCTAATGGATAGGAAGGAAACTATGGCAATTTTGCAAAAAGATACCCACAGACCTCTCCACATTTGCAAATAAGGCCTTCCCTCGTTCATCCTTTTCTCTCACAAGATAAACTAGTCATACAAATGCATCTTGATGTTACATGCAACACACGGGCATCTTGCTAGTAACATGAAAACAAACGACAAAAAAATATTGGACGGTGGTTCGAAGTCATGACCGCGGGAACAGCGGACAAGGTGGCGTTGTATTGGTATGCTGAGGCGTCTGTTTTAACACACAGGAGCTGGTGTGGTGATTATACACACACGCACACATGCAGCCACGCATGCACGCAACACTCACACGAACACATGCAGCCACGCACGCACGCAACACTCACACGTACACACGCAGCCACGCACGCACGCAACACTCACACGCACACATGCACGCATGCATGCACACACCACACGACCAACACACACTCTCACGCTCAAGTGCTCAACCTACACGTGCATGCGCACACATCAGGCCCTGACAGACACATACACAACCAGGTGATTCCTGCGCACGGGTTGGAGTCTTGTCGCGCCTGCATCAATTTGTGTTTATCTGACCTTTTTTCTATGCGAATAGACAGGTGGGACCCACAAGGAACGTGGTCAATTTAACTAGTCAACATGGTGCCACGCAGACTATTTGGCCGGTCAACAGAGTGCAATCCGATGCTGAACGGTGAGCAAGTGACCGTATAATCACCGCAAAATGTATATAGTGACCGTAATCAGTGTATTCTGAAGTTTGGTGACCGTATTACGCTTTTCTCTCTGTAGGCCCTCCAAAACTACATCTCTACACGTTCTCGCATGTTACATCTAACAACTATGCAATACAGCACTACTACTACACTCTAACACAATAAATCATATGTGTTTTTAGTTTTACTAGATATCATATTGTTACTTAATTATTCAGTTTGCATACATTAAAATTGCCTTTGAAATGTATGGCCAGTATCATCTACCGCGCGGGAAAAATCTTGCCCTTTCCTCTTTAATCAGGTTTGTATCGATGGATCGTGCGAAACAGCAAAACTATAGTACTATACAGTACAAGTGACAGTTCACTGGGCCGCCGTGTCGTGTACTCCTCCGTTGTAAGAGTGGAGCGCTCGCTTTCATAAATGTTCTAGTCCCTTTCGCCGACATGTGGGACATCAAGCTACCGGGTCCACGTGCCATACCGAAATACAGTGCAGAGCAGCCGGGGTGAAGCACCCCAGTCATGGCGCCGGCGTAGTAATGAGCAATGAGGCTTCAAATCACAAAGCTGCACCTTTCCCGCAGTTAAGTTGGAGGGACGAAGTAATAATGCTAAAAAAAGAAGTTGGAGGGACGAAGCAACCATCATTTCACTCGTTGCTGAATCCGCTTCTCCCTCATCTTCTTCAAGTTAACCATGTGGTTCTTCTGCCGTTGTTCTGCCTCATGTGGGACGCAGATCGGCTTGGTAAAGCACTGACACGTGGGACCGCATGTTAGCAAACCGCCAGGACAACATCCTCTAAAAATAAGAAACCTCCCCCGCCATCCGCGCGGCAAAATCACCTCCTTTTTACTAATCTTGATTCTATAATTTTTTAGATCAATATAATTGAGATTTGTATAGATAGCACACAGGAGCAAAACCAAGTGGTACGGTTAAGGGCATCCACAATGTGTAGGAAAATGTGAAAATAGCTTTTGGCATCGATGTGAACCATTGTGGATGGTGCTGCCAAAGCCAAAAAGATGGAACCCAAGGTCCCTGATTGATTGATTGAAGGAATAGAAAAATGCAACGTCTCTCCTCTTTCTCCCGTGCTTGGACGCATGTACAGTATAGAGCACAGAGTCTACTCCCCTGTCCCTTCTATCACAAATCACAAAGCAGTGAGGCGTCAAATCACAAAGCACGGACGAAGCAACCATCATTTCACTCTTCGCTGACTCCGCTTCTCCATCGTATTCTTCGAGAAACCACCTCACCGCACTAAGCTGGATGGACGAAGCTATTGTGTACTAGTAGTATTAGTACATTTACGCGTCCTTTGGTTCAACGGACTTCCTGGATGCAAATAAGGCGGTTGTCTCGGCTTGCAGGCGGCACTTGGGAACGACTTACCGTGGTCTCCCTCAATGGTGTTCTCCGTCGAATGCACTTCGCCAAACCACAATGTTCGAGATATCATCGATGTCACCGCAATGGGGAAGGAAGTCAAATAGTTACTACCTCCATTTTTTTGTACACAAGGCCAGTATATCAAAATTACAATTTGCAAAAGGCCACTAACACTAATCGAGGAAAAATTGATGGGGTTTGCCTCGTAGTAGCAACCAAGGACATTAATATACCCTTGCATGCATGCGGAAGTGAGAAGGTTGGTTTGCATGGCGCTGCATTAATCAAGCGATGAGGAGTGAGATGGTTAGCTCTTTGGGCTTTGGAGAAAAAATACGCATTAATTGACACGTCAAACGAGGATTTGTATCAATTAATCCCTCGAAGGAAAACCTCGCCTTTCTTTTTTAACACTAGTACTCCTAGTACGTACGTACTTATCCTGTTTGGGTCTAGGCCTTGCATTGCCATACTTCGCCACACATTTTTGGCAAGCTTGCCTAAAGTTTTCAAAATGAAAAGGAGGTACACTTGTGCACGGCTGTCGCGGTCGCACCGCACCCTCACACGGTCGCTCCTGCACGCCGCGGTCGCACCGCACCCTCACACAGTCGCTCCTGCACGCCGCAAACCCAACCAAGGGAATGCACCCTCACTGACACGTGCTACCGCATGTGAACAAACCAAACTCAGCCATCCTACCGCTGACACATAGTTTTCGTTCATACAATATGTTTATCCAACCGCATGTTGGGGAGGATCCGTACGGCCCGTGCGGTGGTCTGTTGGGGAAGAAGAAGAGGTGAGGAAGAAGGGTTAGGAGATGTAGGATATTCATCTAACTGCCTAAAATGGTAGACTGACCCAAATGATGAAAGTCAGGTGACTTGCATAACAACATATGTTTTTACACAGCAAAAGATCCCTAAAAACAACAACATAAAGAAAAACTGCCACTGCTCGCGGAAAGGGACGGCCTCGTCGTCTTTGTCTGCCGGCGCGAACCAGCCGTAGCTGCCGACGCATGTCTCCGCACCATGGTTGTCCTTGGCCTCCTGCTGCTCGTTCACACGGAGCATGCGGGCCCTCTGCACGGACGAGAGCACCGCCCGGTTCAAGTCGAGGACGTCCGGTTCCGCCTGCAGGAGGGCCTCGATGGCAGCGCATCCGCGCGCTCCACGTCGAGTTGAGCCTCCGCCGCCCGGTTCAAGTCCAGGACGTCCGGTTCCACCTGCAGGAGGGCCTCGATGGTAGCGGCATATGCGCGCTCCACGTCGAGTTGAGCCTCTGCCGCCCGGTTCAAGTCCAGGACGTCCGGTTTCGCCTGCAGGAGGGCCTCGATGGCAGCGGCATCCGCGCGCTCTGCCTCAAGTTGAGTCTTCGCCGCCCGGTTCACATCCACGACATCCGGTTCCGCCTGCAGGAGAGCCTCGATGGCAGCGGCATGCGCGCGCTCTGCGTCGAGTTGAGCCTCTACCTCCCGGTCCTCCTTTAGTATTGCGAGGTTGAACCGCTGGTCCGCCTGCACCATGGGGGACCCGGACGCCGGCACGAAGTTGACGTCCATCGTCTCATAGCCATCGCGGGCCTTCTGCGCCGCGACCTCCGCCATGAACATTGGATCGGCTTCCTCCTCCTCGTAGCTTGCTTCCAGAGAACTCCGGGATTGGCCCGCCGCAAAGCGAGCTTGGGAACGGAGGTCTGTGGCACCGACCGCCGCCGCGATTTCTGCGCGGCATTCCGGTGTCAGCATCTTGTAGTACGTGATTTTGCGGCGCACCATGGCTTTCCGGCGAACTAGGGGACGCTTGATGCGGGCTAGGGGATCAAAAGGTGGGGGAATGGGCTGGAGAGGAGGTGTGGTTTTGGGGCAGTGGCCGACGTAGGCCGACCAGCGAAGGTTCTGGTGTGAATGGTGGTTCCGGTGACGACTAGTCAATCGGTATTGACCGTACATCGCTCTTGTCGCGTTCGCGTTGCACCCCAGCATGCTGGACCCTCCACGTCGCTCACCGAATGGAACACGCTTCGTCTTGCATTTTCGCTCGCTCGTGGGACCGCAGTTGGGAGAAAACCGACGTCCCTCCCCTCCCCCGCCCGCGTCATTTATACTACCACTCCCTCCGTTTTATGCGGAGTAAATAAAAACAGAGGGAGTATACTACGAATGAGGATCCCCTGACGTGGCCGAACCTATTGAGTAACTGACATGTGGGGCCTAGCAAGCATGGGGTCCGCTAGTAAGTGACCGAAAGGGAGGGTAAGGCAGGGATACCTACGTCAGAGGATCCACTTCCACTACTACTCCCTCCTTCCATCTACTACAGGGCCTAATGCATTTTCAAGGCTAACTTTGACCAAATGTTAGAGTAATAATATATGACATGCAACTTACACAAAGCATACGGTCAAATTCGTATGTGAAAGGAGCTTCCAATGATATAATTTTCACATTATACATCTCATGTACTATTAATCTTGTCAATAGTCAAAGGCGATTTTGAAAAACGCATTAGAGCATGGTTAATAATATAGCCAGCCGATGGCTATAAGGAACTGCCATGTCATCTATAGCCATCATCTATATGCACTCATACAGTAGTGTGGGCTATAAGGTTGGCTATTTCCCGCAAAAAAATAAGGTTGGCTATTGTATTAGTACTTTTTTCCATCTCCTCTCTATCTCTTTCTTCATATTTATTGTATTTAACTAGGAATGCGTATATAGCTAGGCTCTTGCATGAGAGCTCACTCCCCTTACTTTTTCACATCTCTCTCCTCCACATAGGCCCTATATAAATGGTAGGAGGGAGTACTATGAGCAATGCATACTCTACTACAGATGTTGTCAGTACTCCACTAGTACTATTGGACAGGGAGCTTAAAAAAGTTACTATTGGACTGGCTATACGTGGCGAAATCCTAGTAGGAAGAGCATGCGCGAGAACAAGCACATTCACGTGGTTGAAAACAAATTGGAAACCATCTCTGTTTGAATACAAATCTAGGAGTACGTACGAATCTAACAATATTGATTGGGCGTTGTTGAATGTTAATACTTTTTCTGTAAGTTTGATCAAAGTAGAGATACTTTGACTACACATAAAACTTATATGTAAACTTGAAAGGATCGGAGGGAGTATACTGTACGTTCAAAAGTGAAACGAACATTGAATACCCTTTATATATGATTTGCGGATGCTATGATCACCGGTTCAAAATTTTGAATCCGCCTTAGGTATCACACATGCACCCACTCGTTCTCTCTCGATTTCATCTCGGGTTCCGGAGATCGATTGAAAGAGGACTAGGGTGGGTATAATACGTTCATTTCGCTTATGAACGTACAATATAATCCCTCTGATCCCCACAGACCCCCACCCCCCGCGGGTCATTTCTATCATAGAAACAGACCAAACCTTTATCTCCTTGCACGACACGCAATTGATCTCTCAACATCAATCGATCTCGTCAACATGTGTCGGGGCATGAACCGAATGGGATGTCAAAACTAAGACGGGAAGCGACACGTAGTGGAGTCGAAGTGAAACTTTAACCGAACCGTTTGTTTGTATGCATGTCAGACAAATTACAACATTGGAAATACAAGCATGGTCTAGGCCCACATGCGAATGATACTCGGCGGAATGTTCAAATGAGGCATGCGGGAGGATGGACTCGACCGGAGGGCTGCATGATCGATGCAGAAGAGGGTTGGAGAGGAATGAGAAATAAGCAAACGCCACATGATTATACCTGAACGGCTCAAATAAACAATAAGTTGTCTCGTTTGGCCTACATAGTGAAAGGCCTAATGCGCAACGCGGAGCACTGACGCTCGAATATGGCCAGGAAAATAGGGAAACCGACATGTGGGGCACACCTGTCGGGACGACATAGCGCAGACTAGTCCAATGGAGGAGTTGGCCCATGACCTCCTCGCCACCGGCAACCGTTCATGTCGGTCGTTGGGGCCAGCAACGTGGCGCAGCTCCAGCACCGCCTCTGGACACAGCAACCGCGGTGAGCGACACGCTCATCGTCGCTGGACATGGTCGGTTTCAGTGTGCCGAGGATGGCGTTAGTGCTATGGCACGACCAGTAGATCAACACCCGGCTCGTCTAGGATGCAGGGGGCGCCGAAGTGTGCGTGCACCGCGACCCGTCCGCGGAGTGGTGTAGCGCGGCCAACTGCATCCCCAGGATACCATGCCGGGTCGTCTTGCTTTTTCAATGACACGTGGGGATCGCATGTGAGCAAAGGGCATCTCCAACGTTGCCACGACCGCAGCTAACTACCCTGGCACACCGAAAACCCTAGTCCCTCGCACCGTCGCGTGGTGCGTTCCCACCCGGCGCCAGCTGCCCGCATTCATGCCGTCCGTCCGTATGCCGTCGTTTAGAGGCTCGGTGCCCGAGGAACCAACTCCGACGACTTAATGACGCACTCGGACGCTTGGCCTCACCGGAATGCGCTACTTAAAGCGGCAACGCCCAGCTAACCTCCACACCATAGCGCATCGTCCTGCTACCTGGCACCACATCCGCCATGACTACGATCGCAAACGCTCTGTGGGAGAGCTTGTCTTCGGGGATGAAGCTCGAGGTCGCCGCCCTCGCTCAAGTCGTCGCTCGTGACGCAATAGTGGCGTAGCCGGACGCGGGCGCGACCGCACAAGCGGTGGCCACGCTGGCGGCCGACGATGGGAGCACCGTCAGCCACGCGTCCTACTTGTCTCCGTCCAACGTCCGGCACCGCCGAGGTCGGGGACTCCTCCGAGGATGAGTAGGGCATGGGAGGGGGCAGGGCATGGTGTGCCAACTGGCCGGTCCGTATCCCGTGTTCTACTCTTCCTCACCGGAGACCGCACCTTCACTTCACGGTCTTGAACCCCGCCCCCATACATAGATATCGCAGATGGAGGACGTCGGTCACCGCCGTAGAATAGGTTTAGGGTCGGGTTTCTTTTATTTTTTTGTCCTATAAAAGTTCGAAATGAAATGAAAATCTGCCGTGTTTGCATTAATCTCGGCCGGTGTATATGAACTTTCACAATAATATAGTATATTGTAGGAGTACCAGCAAGATGCCCGAGCGTTGCACGGAACATCAAGATCTTGTGGGAGAAAAGGATGAACGAGGGAAGGCCTTATCTGCAAATGTGGAGAGGAGTGCGGGTAAATTGTCATAGTTTCCTTCCTATCCGTTAGATATAGATCGGATGACCTATATTGCAGGATGACAGGCACACCATCATCACCAACTCTGCTTTTTATTGAACCGAGACAAAGCTAACATGCGAAGTAAATAAACACATAGGGTCTACATACACAATTTATCTTAGGCACTCCAATAGTATGTCCACTACACATTCACGCATTTCATATCTTTCTACATCTACGGGAACCTACGAAAGGGTTAACGTAAATTGCCTCTCTCTCTCCTCCCTGATTTTCATGGTGGTGGGCCCCTCCCTCCCCCCAATCTACAATCAACAGCTCACACGTTTCACATTACATTAATTACGTAAATGGGATTATGTAGGTGTAGCATTACTCGTCCTAAAAAAACCCAACTAAGCCAACCTCCCAGCATATCGCGCGGGAAAAGACCCGGCCGCGCCGTTTTAGTCGGGATTACCGGATTACTAGTAGTAGTATCGATGGATCGCGCGAAGCACCAAGTTTTTTTTGAGGGGGCGAAGCACCTAGTTTAAAAGGGAAAAAGGCGGTACACTCACAGCACCCCTGTCGCGGTCGCATTGCACCCCACACATGTTCGGTCCTGCACACCACTCACATAAACGGAACGCACTTCGGCTTGCCTCTTCACTGACACGTGGGACTGCCCTTGGAGAAACCGACCATGCGTCAAACTCCCCCCGCCCACCGCGCGAAAATCCTCCCCCCCCCCAAAATAATTCGCCCCAAATTCCAAATTCAACCGCCCTTCGGCCAACTAGCCAATAATATTCCCCAAACCCCCTCCCCCCATCCCCATCCACTCCATTCGCTCCGCCAAAGCCGCCCTCCCCACCGCGCCGATACGTTGGCGCCGTGGTTCGTCGAGGAGACGCACGTCGATCCTCTCGCTCCCATAGTACGCTCTCGTAGACTGCCGTCCTCTAGCCGTGCCGCCACCGCTGGCGACGTTCGTGTGGAGACGCACGGCGGTCAGCTTCTCCCACGGTACACGCATCCTAGACTGAGGCCCCGTGCATGTCGGTGTAGCGCTGAATGTTAGCTGATAGACGCTGTTAATCTCACTATTTGCCAAAGTAGTTTACAGTCAATATGCTCTACTTAAGAAGCTTCCTTGCCCTGTTCTGCACTCAATCTCCTTAGCTGAGATGGCATGCCAAGGCCGATTAGTTGCTAAAATATCCTGCCATATATTTATTGTGACGTAGATTGCCATGGTCTAGTAGCCAATCTGTTAGGTGAAATAGCTCTAAACCGTTTTATACTCGATCTTTGTTGCTGCGATAGCCTTCGATAGTTCGATGGCTGTGTGCTCGACCTCATTGACTGCTGAAACAGCCTGCCATAATTTAGCACTCAAATCTGTTTGCTGAATTAGCTTTAAATATATTTGGTTACTTAGATCTGCTCGTCCAAATATCTTGCCATAGCTTTAGACATCGACCTAGGTATTTTTTTTCTGGACTTGATAAAAAAGCATATATGTTTTTCCTGTAATATCTAGTAGAAGAACTAATTTGTATGTCTAACTGATGGACATGACTTGCATAACTTCTGCTCGAAGATTCTCCGTTGCATATGTCGAGGGGGTTGAAAACTTCATGGACTTTATCAGAGCTGAGTACGGTGGTCCGAAATCAGATGTGCTCTGCCCGTGTAGCAGTTGTATAAATTCAGTTACAAGACCCCAGTCAATTGTGCAAAATCATCTACACTTGTATGGGATGTCGGTCACATATACTAGGTGGGTTCATCATGGTGAAGCTGTGAACGTCAATGTTATTGACTACGTGGAAGCAGCTGATCACCATCCTGATCTGCCTGATGCTCAGGTGGAAGAGGAGGTGGTGGTGGTGGTGGCGGAGCCAATGAGTTTGACCAACATTGAAACAATGCTACGAAATTCTCGTGCATTTCATGAACTTTCACCTGTAGAAGAAAAACGATGGGCCCGCATGTTGGAACAATGCAACGTGGCTGTCACTCCAGGAAATAGGCTGTCAGTATTCTTAGCTATGGTCACCTTTCTTCAGGTGAAGACATCTGAGCGGATGACCAACAAATCATTCGATGAGATGTTGGCTGCTTTCGACAAAGCTTTCCCAGATGTGTCTGAGCTGCCACACACCTACAGTAAAATGAAGAATTTCCTTCGTGCAGTTGGAATTGGATATGATATGATCCATGTTTGTAAGAATAATTGTGTTCTATTCCAGAAGGATTATGCCAACTTAAGTGAATGCCCTAAATGAAAATCGTCAAGATGGAAAGATGGCGTTGCTGTGAAGAGGATTCCTCATACTGTTCTGAGACATTTTCCAATTATACCAAGATTGCAGAGGTTGTTTCATGATGCTGAAACAAGAGAGGATGTACTGTGGCATTCTAGGAACCAGGAGTACAAAGATCAGAATGTAATGAGCCATCCATCTCATGGTAGTGAGTGGAAAAGCTTCAATCAGAAATACAAAAAGTTTGTTGCTGACCCGAGAAACATTAGACTTGGCTTAGCTTTAGATGGATTTAACCCATTTGGCCACCAGAGTGCCACATATAGCATGTGGCCAGTGCTTGTTATCCCTTACAACATGCCTCCAAATGTTCGCACCAAAGAATCAAACTACATGATGGCCTTGCTCATCCCAGGTCCAAAAATTCCTGGAAAGGATTTTGATTTATTCATGGAGCCTCTTGTGGAGGAACTTCAACAGCTATTGTCGGGGATATACCCCGCGGTATGACCCGGCCGGACATGGCGGTTTACTTGAGACCCGCCCTGACTTGGCGGTTTACTTGAGACCCGACTGACACTTGGCGTTTCATTGGCGACCCGCCCTGACTTGGCGGTTTACAAGCAACCCGCCTGAACATTTTGACCCACTGGTGACCCGGCGGGCGGATCAGACGGATGACAAGGCCCAAGGCCCAGAAGGCCGGCTCATGTTAATGGTGGGCCGGTTTACGAGGAAAGGAATAAGGAATATTCCCTTACAAAGGAAGCAAGACCGGGACTCCACTTGTAATAGAGTAATCCTAATACTATTAGGACTAGTCATGTAACCCGCCCCTTCAACTTACATAAGGAGGGGCAGGGCTCCCCAAAGAGGGAGGAGGAGAGAAAAATAATAGCTAAGGTTAGACACAACTAGGAGAGCCGGTTTACGACGACTCCCTCGTGATGATAATGAGACCTAGCCACAAACAGCATGTAGGGTTGTTACCGGATGATGTTGCCGGGGGGCCGAAGCTGTCTAAATCCTTGTCTTGTGTTGCGTTTCTCGATTCCGCTCAACTCCTCTCAAGCTACCACATAGATGCGTTGGCCTCACGACTAAGTCCTCACACTAGAACATCTGCCGTGACAAAACCACGACAGTTGGCGCCCACCGTGGGGCATGCGCACGGTGGTGTTAAGTTCTTGGAGGGATCTTCCCTAAGGATCGAGGAGCTCGCAATTATCTGGACAAAGAAGAGCCGGTCTAAAAAGATCTGCATAAACATCAAGTCCATCGGACCAGATTACAAATTTCTGAGATTCAAAGTTTAAGAAAAATTAGGGTTCCATCTTTGCGCCGCCACATGTGCCATGGCGATCTGTTGATTTAGAGTCAGATTGATTTCGGGGGCGCTACTGATACTGCTAGAAGTCCGGACCGACAGGATTTTCCATCGTGTGCAAGTCACCAAGGCAGCAGTCGTTTGTCCATCAAAGTGGCCGCTGTCAAACCGCGAGCCGCTCCTATCCAATTGCGGTTGGAAAAAGCAAGTCCCAAGACGGACTCGAACATCAACCACCAAAAGCAAGTCAACTTGCCTGAGAAAGTTGAAACAAACAACGAGACCAGGAGATCAATGCTGGAGCACTTTACGGGAACAACCCCTAGCCCTCAAAATCTAAAAAAGCCCAAAGTATACAGCCTTTGCCGAGTCACCGGCCTGGCCAGTTCTGGCACGCCATGTAAACAACGACACAGGGGAATCTAGCAACACAACTCACGGGAAGACCATCAGTGCTGCATCTACATGCATCCAACAAATCCAAAAGTCTAGTTACCATACTAGCACATCTTACGGGAGGACCACCAGTGCTAGGTCTACGTACTACATCCACGGCCACCACGACTGGGTCAAACCCGCCTGGCTCGCCCGTCCGCTGCTGCGGCTCTGCCATGGCCGACGCGTCGCTCCGTCACCTCGCCTCGAGCGCCTGCTGCCTTCTGCGGTTGAAACAAGCAACCGCACTACCAAGTCGCCCCTGTGCCATGACCCGCTACTGCTGCCTTCGTCAGTATGCGTCCCAGCGGACCTACGCACAAGTCATCTTTTGTCCAAGAAAAACAGGACAATGGCTTACTTTTATGGCGACATGAACAAATCATCTCTCGTTCAAACATCAGGTGATATTCGTCCAGTCTGTTTTAACAGCACATGGTAATTTGTGTGAACAATTATTTTGTCGCGTAATATTTTTACGCAGGATAGTCATTCAGGACAAAGGTGTTATACAGCAGATATGGAGCGCGCACCAGCATAATTCTGCACTGGCTTTCGTCCGTGTCATGTTGCTCGACGGATACGCGTGCAAGTCGTCGCCCCCGCTGTTCGGTTTACATATGTCCGCGCCTGCGGCCGAGTCACCCGTCCGCACCGGCTTACAATGTCACGGTCGACTCATCTGTTGTCCGGGCGAATCAGGCGTTATCCCTCCTATGTATTTTATCAACACATATTAAATTGTTTGAAAACAATTACTCTGGTCTATGATATTTTTTGCAGGACCATTATTCTTTATAAAGGTGTCGCATAAAGGGTGTGCGCCAGCATTATCCGTGCAAGTCGCCGCCCCCGCTACATCCGCACGCGTGACTGACTCATCGTCTGCGTCCGCGTTTGTCTCGCCCGAGTCCGTGCCGTTTCCAACGCTGTGGCCGTCTCTTGTGGCCGCACCTGTTTACAACGCCACGGACGACTCGCCCGTCCGCTCTCGCGGCCGGTTCACGCGTCCCCGCCGACTTACAACGAGGAGGACAACTTGCTCGTCCGCGCCGGCTTATATGTCGCGACCGGATCATCTGTTGCTCCCACGGCCGACTCATTCGCGGTTGACTTTAGCTTCGCCGCCGTGATCATCAACATCACGGCGGATAATTTCCGGCTAAACATATTAGGTTAAATCTATCCAGTCAATTTTTTATTGATACATTTTTATGATTTCGAGAACAATTACTCTCGCCTGCAATACCTTTTATGCTGGATAATTAGTCATGACAAAAGTGGCTCATACCATGGGTACGGAGCACGCGCTGGCAACATCCTGCCCGGTGTTCGTCCATGCCATATTACACGGTGAACGGAAGCGTGCAAGACGCCATCTTTACGGCCCGGTTTACATCAGCTTGCCGGGACTGCGCCTGCGATTAACTCGCTCGTCCGTGCCGGCTAACAATGCCGCGGCCAAATCATCTGTCCGAGCTGCCTCTGATGCTGCGGTCATCTTTGCTGTTCGTCTCTCGCGGCCTGGTCTACATCAACATACCGGGCCGCACCTATCTGCATGAGCAGTTTATTGAGTATGAGCAAGTCACAGCTTGGGTAGCCTGGTTTTCTTTCAACAAAATGGAGGCAAATTATCATATACTATCAACCACCGTCTGCACTGGGTGGCTCAATGGGCAGGCGCACAAGTCGCCGCCACTACAATTTGGTTAACTTCAAATAGCCAGTTGGAAGGAACCATTGGTCGAGTTGCTGACACGGCTCATACGGGATCATTTATAGCCCGCCGCAGTCACCTCAACCTTCTGTGGATTCACATCGTGCTATCAACACCAATGATATACAACTTATACCGGTTTATATCACGGTCAAATATGGAGAATCTCAAGCCAACTCCTCGAGTCACCTTGAGACTCGGGGGCTACAATGATATGACTCAGCAAATGTCCACGGTTTTCAGTGAAGTCAAGAACCCCAGGACGTTGGGGGGAAAGATAACCCGGTCCCGGAGGCTACTACCATATTGATGAAAATTTAAAGGCCGTCAGAAAATTTCCGGTTCAAAATGAAGAATGCCGGTTTAAAATCCGGTTCAAGGGAAATCTGTTCTCCCACAAGGCTCTGAAGCTCTCAAATCCGGTTTAAGAATTTCCGGTTCAAAAAGAATTAATCTCTCGCAAGTTCGAGTTTAAAGGCCGTTGCTACCTCTTGAGCACTGCGTTGGTTTTTGAGAACCGTAAGTATTTCCCTCAGTTTTTGAGAACCAAGGGTGATGGAGTAAAGTAGCGTAAGTATTTCCCTCAGTTTTTGAGAACCAAGGTATCAATCCAGTTGGAGATCACGCTCGAGTCCCACGCACCTACACAAACAAATAAGAACCTCACAACCAACGTGATAAAGGGGTTGTCAATCCCTTCACGGTCACTTACGAGAGTGAGATCTGATAGATATGATAAGATAATATTTTTGGTATTTTATGATAGATGCAAAGTAAAATAGACGGCAATAGAAATAACTAAGTGTTGGAAGATTAATATGATGGAAAATAGACCCGGGGGGCATAGGTTTCACTAGTGGCTTCTCTCAAGAGCATAAATATTACGGTGGGTAAACGAATTACTGTCGAGCAATTGATAGAATTGAGCATAGTTATGAGAATATCTAGGTATGATCATGTATATAGGCATCATGTCCGCGACAAGTAGACCGAAACGATTCTGCATCTACTACTATTACTCCACACATCGACCACTATCCAGCATGCATCTAGAGTAAAGTTCATAAGAACAGAGTAATGCTTTAAGTAAGATGACATGATGTAGAGGGATAAACTCATGCAATATGATATAAACCCCATCTTTTTATCCTCGATGGCAACAATACAATACGTGCCTTGCTGCCCCTGCTGTCACTGGGAAAGGACACCACAAGATTGAACCCAAAGCTAAGCACTTCTCCCATTGCAAGAAAGATCAATCTAGTAGGCCAAACCAAACTGATAATTCGAAGAGACTTGCAAAGATAACCAATCATACATAAAAGAATTCAGAGGAGATTCAAATATTGTTCATAGATAATCTTGATCATAAACCCACAATTCATCGGATCTCGACAAACACACCGCAAAAGAAGATTACATCGAATAGATCTCCAAGAAGATCGAGGAGAACTTTGTATTGAGATCCAAAGAGAGAGAGAAGAAGCCATCTAGCTAATAACTATGGACCCGAAGGTCTGAGGTAAACTACTCACACATCATCAGAGAGGCTATGGTGTTGATGTAGAAGTCCTCCGTGATCAATGCCCCCTCCGGCGGAGCGCCGGAAAAGGCCCCAAGATGGGATCTCACGGGTACAGAAGGTTGCGGCGGCGGAAATAGGGTTTTGGCTCCGTATATGATGTTTCCAGGGTATATGGGTATATATAGGAGGAAGAAGTACGTCGGTGGAGCAACGTGGGCCCCACGAGGGTGGAGGGCGTGCCTAGGGGGGTAGGCGCGCCCCCTGCCTCGTGCCTTCCTCGTTGATTACTTTACGTAGACTCTAAGTCATCTGGATCACGTTTGTTCCAAAAATCACGTTCCCGAAGGTTTCATTCCGTTTGGGCTCCGTTTGATATTCCTTTTCTGCGAAACACTGAAATAGGAAAAAACAACAATTTGGGCCGGGCCTCCGGTTAATAGGTTAGTCCAAAAAATAATATAAAAGTGTATAATAAAGCCCATTAAACATCCAAAACAGAATATAATATAGCATGGAACAATCAAAAATTATAGATACATTGGAGACGTATCAAGCATCCCCAAGCTTAATTCCTGCTCGTCCTCGAGTAGGTAAATGATAAAAATAGAATTTTTGATGTGGAATGCTACTTAGCATTATTTTCGATGTAACTCTCTTAATTGTGGTATGAATATTCAGATCCGAAAGATGCAAGACAAAAGTTTAATATTGACATAAAAATAATAATACTTCAAGCATACTAACTAAGCAATTATGTCTTCTCAAAATAACATGGCCAAAGAAAGTTATCCGTACAAAATCATATAGTCTGGCTATGCTCTATCTTCATCACACAAAATATTTAAATCATGCACAACCCCGATGACAAGCCAAGCAATTGTTTCATACTTTTGATGTTCTCAAACTTTTCAATCTTCACGCAATACATGAGCGTGAGCCATGGACATAGCACTATATGTGGAATAGAATGGTGGTTGTGGAGAAGACAAAAAAAGGAGAAGATAGTCTCACATCAACTAGGCCTATCAACGGGCTATGGAGATGCCCATCAATAGATATCAATGTGAGTGAGTAGGGATTCCCATGCAACGGATGCACTAGAGCTATAAGTATATGAAAGCTCAACAAAAGAAACTAAGTGGGTGTGCATCCAACTTGCTTGCTCACGAAGACCTAGGGCATTTTGAGGAAGCCCATCATTGGAATATACAAGCCAAGTTCTATAATGAAAAATTCCCACTAGTATATGAAAGTGATATCACAGGAGACTCTCTATCATGAAGATCATGGTGCTACTTTGAAGCACAAGTGTGGTAAAAGGATAGTAGCATTGTCCCTTCTCTCTTTTTCTCTCATTTTTTTCTTTGGGCCTTTTCTCTTTTTTATGGCCTTCTTTTTTATTTAGTCCGGAGTCTCATCCCGACTTGTGGGGGAATCATAGTCTCCATCATCCTTACCTCACTTGGGACAATGCTCTAATAATGATGATCATAGTCTCCATCATCCTTACCTCAAGAATTACAACTCAATACTTAGAACAAAATATGACTCTATGTGAATGCCTCCGGCGGTGTACCGGGATATGCAATGAATCAAGAGCGACATGTATGAAAGAATTATGAACGGTGGCTTTGCCACAAATACAATGTCAACTACATGATCATGCGAGGCAATATGACAATGAGGGAGCGTGTCATAGTAAACGGAACGGTGGTAAGTTGCATGGCAATATATCTCGGAATGGCTATGGAAATGCCATGATAGGTAGGTATGGTGGCTGTTTTGAGGAAGGTATATGGTGGGTGTATGATACCGGCGAAAAGTGCGCGGTATTAGAGAGGCTAGCAATGGTGGAAGGATGAGAGTGCGTATAATCCATGGACTCAACATTAGTCATAAAGGAGTCATATACTTGTTGCAAAAATCTACAAGTTATCAAAGCAAAGTATTATGCGCATGCTCCTAGGGGGATAGATTGGTAGGAAAAGACCATCGCTCGTCCCCGACCGCCACTCATAAGGAAGACAATCAATAAATAAATCATGCTCTGACTTCATCACATAACGGTTCACCATACGTGCATGCTACGGGAATCACAAACTTTAACACAAGTATTTCTCAAATTCACAACTACTCAACTAGCATGACTCTAATATCACCATCTTCATATCTCAAAAAAATTATCAAGCATCAAACTTCTCATAGTATTCAACACACTCATAAGATTTTTTTTTACTAATCTTGGATGCCTATCATAATTAAAGCAAATTACCATGCTGTTTTGTAGGACTCTCAAAATGATATAAGTGAAGCATGAGAGAACAATAGTTTCTATAAAACAAATCCACCCCCGTGCTCTAAAAAATATAAGTGAAGCACTAGAGCAAAAACTATATAGCTCAAAAGATATAAGTGAAGCACATAGAGTAAAAACTATAAAGCTCAAAAGATATAAGTGAAGCACATAGAGTATTCTAATAAATTCCGAATCATGTGTGTCTCTCTCAAAAGGTGTGTACAGCAAGGATGATTGTGGTAAACTAAAAAGCAAAGACTCAAATCATACAAGACGCTCCAAGCAAAACACATATCATGTGGTGAATAAAAATATAGCTCCAAGTAAAGTTACCGATAGATGAAGACGAAAGAGGGGATGCCCTCCGGGGCGTCCCCAAGCTTTGGATTTTTGGTGTCCTTGAATTATCTTGGGGTGCCATGGGAATCCCCAAGATTAGGCTCTTGCCACTCCTTGTTCCATAATCCATCAAATCTTTTACCCAAAACTTGAAAACTTCACTACACAAAACTTAACAAAAAATCTCGTGAGCTCCGTTAGCGAAAGAAAACAAAACACCACTTGAAGGTAATGTATTGAACTCATTCTTTATTTATATTGGTGTTAAACCTACTGTATTACAACTTATCTATGGTTTATAAACTCTTTTACTAGCCATAGATTCATCAAAATAAGCAAACAACACACGAAAAACAGAATCTGTCAAAAACAGAACAGTCTGTAGTAATCTGTAACTAACGCAAATTTCTGGAACTCAAAAAATCTACCAAAATAGGACGACCTAGAAAATTTGTTTATTGATATACTGCAATTGGAATCAGTATTTAATCACGTTCTGGTGATTTTAAAAAATTGTTTTCGTGAACAGAAAGTGTCTGGAATTTTCAGCAAGATCAAATAACTATCGTCCAAGAAGATCCTAGAGGTTTAACTTGGCACAAACACTAATTAAAACATAAAAACAAATCTAACCAGAGGCTAGATCAAATATTTATTCCTAAACAGAAGCAAAAAGCAAAAAGCAAAAATCAAATTGGGTTGCCTCCCAACAAGCGCTATCGTTTAACGCCCCTAGCTAGGCATAAAAGCAAGGATAGATCTAGGTATTGCCATCTTTGGTAGGCAATCCATAAGTAGCTCTCATAATAGATTCATAAGGTACTTCTATTTTATTTCTAGGGAAGTGTTCCATGCCTTTCCTTAACGGAAATTGGAATCTAATATTCCCTTCCTTCATATCAATAATTGCACCAATCGTTCTAAGGAAAGGTCTACCAAGAATAATAGGACATGAAGGATTGCAATCTATATCAAGAACAATAAAATCTACAGGCACATAGTTCCTATTTGCAACAATAAGAACATCATTAATTCTTCCCATAGGTTTCTTAATAGTGGAATTCGCAAGGTGCAAGTTTAAAGAACAATCATCAAATTCACGGAAACCTAGCAAATCACACAAAGTTTTTGGAATCCTGGAAACACTAGCACCCAAATCACACAAAGCATAGTATTCATGATATTTAATTTTAATTTTAATAGTAGGTTCCCACTCATCATAAAGTTTTCTAGGGATAGAAACTTCCAACTGAAGTTTTTCTTCATAAGATTGCATCAAAGCATCAACGATATGTTTAGTAAAAACTTTATTTTGACTATAAGCATGATGAGAATTTAGCACGGATTGCAGCAACGAAATACAATATCTCAAAGAGCAATTATCATAATTAAATTCCCTGAAATCCAAAATAGTGGGTTCATTAATATCTAAAGTTTTGATCTCTTCAATCCCACTTTTACCAATTTTTGCATCAAGATCTAAAAACTCCGAATTTTTAGGACGCCTTCTAGGTAAAGGTGACTCATCTCCAGTCCCCTAATTATCAAGATTCATATTGCAAAACAAAGATTTAATAGGAGACACATCAATAACTTTTAGATCTTCATCTTTATTTTCACACAAAAATTCCGGCTTAGCGGCCATCTTATTAACTATGGTGGCCTGCTTATCCGAAACTTCAGCTATTAATTTTTCGAGATGAGCAATCTGAGATTTCAAACCATAAAATTCTTTAGACATATCATTGAGCTCTTTATTCATATATCCCATAAAGCTTTTTTGTTCCTTCAGCTCGTTCCTAAATAAATTATTATGCTCAAACTGTAAAGTCATAAAACTCCTGACGTTGCTTTCGATCTCTTCTAACCTTTTAAGGTGAAGATCACCAAATCTAGGTAGAGCCATCATGACAAGCAAACAATCCAACACACGAGCAAACAAGAAGCAAGAGAAAAAGAGGCGAGCGGAAAAGAGAGGGCGAATAAAACGGCAAGGGTGAAGTGGGGGAGAGGAAAACGAGAGGCAAATGGCAAATAATGTAATGCGAGGGATAAGAGTTTGTGATGGGTACTTGGTATGTCTTGACTTGACTTGGCACGAATCTCCCCGGCAACGGCGCCAGAAATCCTTCTTGCTACCTCTTGAGCACTGCGTTGGTTTTCCCTTGAAGAGGAAAGGGCGATGGAGTAAAGTAGCGTAAGTATTTCCCTCAGTTTTTGAGAACCAAGGTATCAATCCAGTAGGAGATCACGCTCGAGTCCCACACACCTACACAAACAAATAAGAACCTCGCAACCAACGCGATAAAGGGGTTGTCAATCCCTTCACGGTCACTTACGAGAGTGAGATTTGATAGATATGATAAGATAATATTTTTGGTATTTTTATGATAAAGATGCAAAGTAAAATAAACGGCAATAGAAATAACTAAGTGTTGGAAGATTAATATGATGGAAAATAGACCCGGGGGCCATAGGTTTCACTAGTGTCTTCTCTCAAGAGCATAAATATTACGGTGGGTAAATGAATTACTGTCGAGCAATTGATAGAATTCAGCATAGTTATGAGAATATCTAGGTATGATCATGTATATAGGCATCACGTCCGCGACAAGTAGACCGAAATGATTCTGCATCTACTACTATTACTCCACACATCGACCGCTATCCAGCATGCATCTTGAGTATTAAGTTCATAAGAACAGAGTAATGCTTTAAGTAAGATGACATGATGTAGAGGGATAAACTCATGCAATATGATAAACCCCATCTTTTTATCCTCGATGGCAACAATACAATACGTGCCTTGCTGCCCCTGCTGTCACTGGGAAAGGACACCGCAAGATTGAACCCAAAGCTAAGCACTTCTCCCATTGCAAGAAAGATCAATCTAGTAGGCCAAACCAAACTGATAATTCGAAGAGACTTGCAAAGATAACCAACCATACATAAAAGAATTCAGAGGAGATTCAAATATTGTTCATAGATAATCTTGATCATAAACCCACAATTCATCGGATCTCGACAAACACACCACAAAATAAGATTACATCGAATAGATCTCCAAGAAGATCGAGGAGAACTTTGTATTGAGATCCAAAGAGAGAGAAGAAGCCATCTAGCTAATAACTGTGGACCCGAAGGTCTGAGGTAAACTACTCACACATCATCGGAGAGGCTATGGTGTTGATGTAGAAGCCCTCCGTGATCAATGCCCCCTCCGGCGGAGCGCCAGAAAAGGCCCCAAGATGGGATCTCACGGGTACAGAAGGTTGCGGTGGTGGAAATAGGGTTTTGGCTCCGTATATGATGTTTCCAGGGTATATGGGTATATATAGGAGGAAGAAGTACGTCGGTGGAGCAACGTGGGCCCCACGAGGGTGGAGGGCGCGCCTAGGGGGTAGGCGCCCCCCTGCCTCGTGCCTTCCTTGTTGATTACTTTACGTAGACTCCAAGTCCTCTGGATCATGTTTGTTCCGAAAATCACATTCCCGAAGGTTTCATTCCATTTGGACTCCGTTTGATATTCCTTTTCTGCGAAACACTGAAATAGGCAAAAAAACAACAATTTGGGCTGGGCCTCCGGTAAATAGGTTAGTCCCAAAAATAATATAAAAGTGTATAATAAAGCCCATTAAACATCCAAAACAGAATATAATATAGCATGGAACAACCAAAAATTATAGATACGTTGGAGATGTATCAGCCGTCAGAAAATTTCCGGCTGAAAATGAAGATTCCGGTTTAAAATCCGGTTCAACGGAAAGATGTCTCCCACAAAGCTTTGAAGCTCTCAATATCCGATTTAACATCCGGTTCAAGAAGAAATATCTCTCGCAAAGTTCGAGTTCTCAGAAAAGTTAAAGGGGCCAAAGAGAGTGTTGCAAAGGCACAACTCAAACATAGGTACCCACTGAGCACAACTCAAAATATTGCTCGGGGGCTCTTTGCTTCTACATGAACAAAGAGTCTATAACCTTGTAATAGGGTATAAAAGCCAGGCTTGGAAGCCGGGTGTATTCACCTAAAACCCTAGGTTATCATGCCTTTTTTAAGTAAGCCACTCCGCCCAGGTAATCCCGGTAAGACCCGTCGAACGTTTGACAAGTCAATCTTATAAAGACCTTGAACTTGTCATAGTTAAAATGATGATTGGTTAATGTGAGGTCCATCTTATAAGGCTTTGCAAAATGGTTTAACTCAGCGGCCTGGCAGCCAATGAAAAGCCTCACCTTTTTGCATGTTTTCTTCTGAATCTTTCTTTTGGCGGTTTATTTTGATGAGGTTTATATTAATCCAGTGTTTATTAACCCGGCGTGGCTTTTGGCTATAAGTCGCCAGTATGATATAAGATAATATCTGGTGTTTATTAGCCCGGTCTGGCTTTTGACTATAAGTCGCCAGTATGAGATAAGATAATATCCGGTGTTTATTAACCCGGCCTGGCTTTCGACTATAAGTCGCCAGTATATTTTGGATTGCGCCATTAGAATTCATGCACTTATAAATCATTGAATTATTACCCTCAGTGGGCATGGCAATATAAGCCAACATAAGAAATCAAGTCTACAGGTATGATTTTCCCGGTTATATGAATATGCGGGGTTTGATAACCCGCACTGGCTTTTGACGTTAAGTCGCCAGGGCATATGTTGTTTAAACTTTGTGCAGGATTTGCAGAACTATGACATATAAATTCAAGTTCATCATCAAAATTGATGTTTCAAAAGGATTATAAATTCTGGATTTTCTCAAAGGCTATAAGCCGCCGGGCTATAAAAATTCCGGCTTACAATGAATGCGCATTAAGTCGCCATCGGCCAAGAGCCGCTGAGTATTTAAACTCCGGATTCTCTTATCAACTGATAAGGTATTCACATCCTTCATAGCCACAATTGGCTGGATTTCATTATGATATTGAATGACTGAGGTTTTCATACCGGATTATATTATTCAAATCTTGAATAGCCGACATGGCTGGATTTCTATTATCAATAATCAATATTATGATTGAGGTTTTCAAAGTCGCTTTAGCGCAATGAATATTAGTTTATCAATGGATATGATTTATTCTACAATGGAAGGAATAGTCCCGAGTCGCTGCAGGCTTACGACCCGGCACTTGGGGGCTACATTATTCAAGTTGAGATTACATCAAATATGCAAGTCCCATGACACTGCCAGCATGCACCATGGCACTTGGGGTCATTTTTTCATCACCTTATTGAAGACCCGACTCATCACATTGTAATGAGCCGGCCCTTGGGGGCTACCAATTGCTCCTGTCAACAATTCAAGGTACACAAGTCTTAATCCATTATATTGAAGGGTCCACTCCTCAGTTGGTAAAGCACAAAGCTCTTAACCTTGTGGACGTGGGTTCAAGCCCCATGATGGGAGTTACATCATATGATGTTATTTTCAATGAAGTATATATAAAGTCCCTGCTCAGTATTATCTTACTGAGCCGGCCCTTGGGGGCTACACGTTGCTGAAGTCTACAGGATCATATTTACAAAGTCCCTGCTCATTATTGCATAATGACCCGGCCCTTGGGGGCTACATTGGTTGAAGTTTTTATGAGTATAAGGCAATTACAAGTCCCAGGTTGCTGCAAGCATAACAACCCGACACTTGGGGGCTACATATGTGGAATATTCAGTTGTGACTAGTGACTGAGATGAACAATTTGGAGTTCTTCAGGGTTGCAACACTTATATTGAAACAAGTCTTAAGCTATCACTATGTTCTCCTCTTAAGACTTGGGGGCTACAGGTAATATGCATATAAAGGAGGAACATCTTCAAATTCTCATTTTTGGGCAAATCAGGAAGATTAATTGTGTGACCCCGCGTTGGCAACAATCATAACCCGACATCTATAAACTGTCATGACCCGGGATCATCAGTTTTCATAACCCGGCAATTTTGGCAATGATAAACCGGCAAGTTCTACATTTTCAAACCGGCTGAATATCAGTTGAATATTTGAAGACCAATATTTTTGTCAAATCAGAGCATTGAAGGCCAATTCAAATGGATTCTTTATTCGCAAAATATCCTCTGCAAGAAAATTGATTATGAAGCTGGTCTATTGACTCGGATTTTTTAGAAGGAAGAAATGACAAGGACTTAAGGATGATCAAGTGCCGGTTTATAAGAATATTTAACCCGGAGCACAACCCGCCAAATTTGTTCTTGTGTTTATGTTGCAGATCAGTTTAACATGGATAAATTCAAATTAAACTGGGGGCTAATGTTGGCGATATACCCCGCGGTATGACCCGGCCGGACTTGGTGGTTTACTTCAGACCCACCCTGACTTGGCGGTTTACTTGAGACCCGGCTGACACTTGGCGTTTCACTGGCGACCCGCCCTGACTTGGCGGTTTACGAGTAACCCGCCTGAACATTTTGACTCACTGGTGACCCGGCGGGTGGATCAGACGGATGGCAAGGCCCAAGGCCCAGAAGGCCGGCTCATGTTAATGGTGGGCCAGTTTACGAGGAAAGGAATAAGGAATATTCCCTTACAAAGGAAGCAAGACTGGGACTCCACTTGTAATAGAGTAATCCTAATCCTATTAGGACTAGTCATGTAACCCGCCCCTTCAACTTATATAAGGAGGGGCAGGGCTCCCCAAGGAGGGAGGAGGAGAGAAAAATAATAGCTAAGGTTAGACACAACTAGGAGAGCCAGTTTACGACGACTCCCTCGTGATGATAATGAGACCTAGCCACAAACAGCATGTAGGGTTGTTACCAGATGATGTTGCCTGGGCCCCGAAGCTGTCTAAATCCTTGTCTTGTGTTGCATTTCTCGATTCCGCTCAACCCCTCTCAAGCTACCACATAGATGCGTTGGCCTCATGACTAAGTCCTCACACTAGGACATCTGCCGTGAAAAAACCACGACAGCTATGGAGGGGTGTTCTCACTCGAGACCTATATAGCAGCCCACCAGCTGATTTCTTTCTGCGTGCTGTTATAATTTGGTGCATCCATGATTATCCGGCTTTCGGCACTATGTCAGGGCGAACGACACATGGTTACAATGCATGTGTTCGCTGTGATAGGAATCCGCTGTCATATGCAATACTTAGCAAGATCTGTTACATTGGACACCGCTATTTTTTTGCCAAGGACAAGCCGCATCCTAGAAAATATCGAAGACATGTGTTCAATGCAAAGCATGAAAACCGTGACGCGCCAAAGAGGCTCACCGCCAATGAGTTGCAAGTGGAATTAGAGAAGGCCAGGCATATTACACCAGGAAACCATCCTAGTAATGGTAGCAGGAAAAGGAAGCGTGGCAGGGCAGAAGAGAGATTATTGTTTACCCGCAGGTCCACTTTGTAGGACTTGGAGTATTGGAAAGATTTGGATCTGCGGCATAATATTGATGTGATGCACATCGAGAAAAATATATGTGACATCATTATCGGCACACTTCTTAATACTGAAGGCAAGATGAAAGATACCTTCAAATCTAGGATTGACTTGACACACCTGGGTATCAGATAGGATTTGCAGGTGCAAGATGAAGGTAAACCACGGGATATGGCACCAGCTATGTACGTCTTGGACAAGGTAAAAAGAAAAGAATTCTGCGAGGTCCTATCACGTGTGAGATTCCCACATGGATTTGCTTCCAACCCTGAAAGGAGAGTCAGTGCAGATGGAAACAAGGTATAAGGGTTGAAAACTCATGACTGCCACGTCCTATTTCAAAGGGTTTTACCTGATATCCTTAGAGGATTGGGTCGCCCTGACTTATACAGAGCAGTTGCAGAGTTGGGACAATTCTTCAGGGAACTCTACAGTAGAAATATCAGGGTAGATGCTTTGGAGCGTCTTAGAGACAAGATACCAACTATCCTATGCTACCTTGAGAAGATATATCCTCCAGCCTTCTTTGATGTGATGGTGCATTTGGCTGTTCATCTACCTGATGAGGCACTACTTAGAGGTCCAGTACAGTATGGCTGGATGTACCCTATTGAAAGGCGGCTAGGCACTTTCAAGGGCTATGTTAGGAACAGAGCTAGACCGAGGGTTCCATTGTAGAGGCCTACATTGCTACAGAAGCGTTGACATTCTGCTCAAAATACATTGAAACAGCTGATCAGCTTAGCAAAGAGGTGGGTAAAGACAATCTCGGGCTCAATGTTTTCGATTATTCTGTTCGAGTTACAGGGAAGAGTCGACAAGAGGACAAACCTAAAGATTTGGACAAAATGGTTTGGTATGTGTTGAATAACTGTCCTGAGATACTACCTTATATCAAGTAAGTGCTAAGTACTGCAGCTTATACATCGTAATCTACTAAACTTGCAGCACATTCTTATATATTTAGATGTTTGACGCAATCACTATGTTGTGCAGCATCTACAAAAAGGAGTTACTGCCGCAAAATCCAAGAAACATTGACAAACTGGTTATGGCAGGATTTGTGAAATGGTTCAAGAGCCATGTAAGCTTTTGAATTGCACTATCAGTTTTTTAATATATTGAGTACATAAGATGATCAACTTGTCTATTTTCTTACCATAGGTTAAGAAGATGCGGGAGGATGGGCAGACAGTTGATGATGCCCTTTACGCACTAGCAATGGGTCCTGATACTCGGGTAAGACATTATGAATCTGGCATTGTTGGAGATGTGCGCTACAACACCCTTGCACGCGACGAAGGCAGGAAGACACAAAACAGTGCCATCATGAGCACAGATACGTACGACAGAGAGACAACTGAAATGTATGCTAACATAACAGACATTGTTCGGTTGCAGTATATCTCCAGTTTCGAGGATCATCGGTGTGTGGTTCTGTTGTGCTGTCGTTGGTATAACCTGTTTTCCAGGAACGCAAAACCCAGAGCTGATGATTATTTCAAATCCATCAATGTCAAGGCCGCGTACCAGACCAACGAGCCTTTTATTTTGGCAAATCAAGCAACACAGATGTTTTTCTTGGAAGACACATTTGCACGTAGCGATGACTGGAGAGTATTGCAAAGGTTTGTGCAGAGGAATTCGTTTAATGAAGTTGCACAACAAGATGATGCTTACACTGCTCCTGATGTACAAGATTCCACAGATGTTCCAAATATCTTTGAGAACCATCACGTCAATAACGCTGGCAAAAAGATTGCCTATCGTGCTGCGGACATAGAAGAGTTGATCAAGAAGAAGCCAACGTTCGAGGACATTGAGAATGAAGAAGAAGATGACACTCTGCGAATTATGATTCAGACTGAGATACACATGGCGAAGATGTTGACGCTGCTGCTGCGGATGATGATTAGATTGCTTTTGTCGTATTTGCCTGTCAGAAGACGTTTTTTATCTACTATGTGAAATTGTGTTTGCTATGACAACTGAAACCTGATGAACATGTTGTTTAGTATTTTGCTGTGAGAACATCACTTGTTATGTATGTTCATTTGTGTTTGGTGATTGTATGACGACTAAAACATCATGACATTGTTGTTTAGTTGTACTCATATTTGGCTATGAAACTTGAATTTGATGACATAGTTTGCTGTTGGACTGCAATTTGCTCGACGTCTTTGAATGGGAACAAAGCTGACCCGACAGGGCCTCTGCTAATTTATTTATTTATTACCAAAAAGGCCTCTCCTATTTATTTATTTCTGAGCAAAAGGGGATACCCCTCAATTTCTGTTAATAGAAATCATTAGATGTTCACAACACCACGCCCAGCTTGCTAAACAGGTTTCATTCATTACTAGTTTCAGCAATGTGCTCATGTCATAGCCATTGAATACATCACGAGTGCTACATACACTGCAAATAAAGAGACAATCATCCTACAGAGCACATCAATTTTGCCCATTATCTTCACAAGCTCTTTCATCTCCTCATTGTTGTCAAGGCCGTTCAGCAGCTGTTGCTTGGCCATGGTCAGAGGAACTGTATCTTTAACCTTCTGCTCTGCATCTTCCTCTTCTGTCGTTCCTTCAGTTACTTGTCCAACACCCCAACTTGCTGGTATTGGGATTCCTCGGCTAACCAAATAATCAGCGTAGTTGCATTCCCCCACATCAGCAACTTCCCAGAAATACAAATCACACGAATCTTCCCTTTTCTGCACGAATCAAATTGGAAGATCATCAACCAAACTATTAAAAAAACTTAGCAACTGAAAGCAGTAGAACAACACATAAACATATTATTACCCCATGATTCGGGCATTTGTAGAAGACTCGACCAGGGTTGAGGATTGTGGTTGAGACGCGACGGATGACTCGGCGTGATTTGCAGCAGTGGCACCACACCAATGGCAGCGGGTTGCGATGAGCAACCGGGTGCGGTGCGTGTGCCGGCGGGGGTGTGATGAGACCCACATGCGATGGTACAGGTGGCGACTTGGCACACATCTGGTTGTTGCCTGCTGAAGAGCAGGTGGACGAGCAGCCAGCGGACATGGTTGCTGCGGCCAGAGCTTCTGATGCTAGGCAGAGTAAGTAGAGAAGAGGAGAAGCGAAAGTTGGATATGTCAGTTTAATTACTTGCAGAGTAGCATAGCACCATATATAGTCATAGTCTAGGTTTGGATTCGAACCAGCTACAGGAGCACGTCTCTCTTTTTTCTAAAACTCAGCAATGTCTCTTTACTGGTACACTAGCTTGTTCTGTACGCCTTCTCAAGTCTTTAATTCCCTTTCTTTTTTTTGCGAGGAAGGAAGGAGGACAAAATTGAGAGTTCCTGGGACTCGAACCCAAGACCTCTCGGTTGAAAACCAAGGGTGCTAGTCACTTATGTGGCGAACGTTCCGTGGGAGGAGGACGGCAGACGAACAATTTTTCCTCACAGTTTTAGTTGGGACGCAAGATCGAACGGTCGTAGTTTCGGGAATGTTATCAGGCAAACGAGCCCAGTTTTTCTTTTCTTCCTATATATAAAAAAAGTATGCTACTTGGTGTCGGCTTAGTCAACAAACAATTGTGCTAACCTTGACCGTTGGATTGACATTCAACGTCCGTCGTGTTTCTTCAGTCTCTTCTTCCTCCAGCCGCCAAAGCCAAACCAGCGCCGGCGGGACCGCCTGCTCCCGCCTCCCACGGCTGGCTGTGCTGCCACGCACGCATCATGGCCACATCGCACCCTAAAACTCTGCGCATCTTCCCCGGCTCCTGTTCGTTCCCGTCCGAGGCCTCACCATCATCCTCCGCCTTGGTTCGCTCGCCGCGGCGCCGCCCTCCGGTGTTGTCAACATGGTCAACAACTGAGAGGAATTAGGAGATGACTGTACATGGTGAGGATGACAGTAGGGACCCAGCAGCGCGCGCAGTAATTTTATTTTTTCGGGACGAAGAAGGGTATCAACTGGGTTGTGCGGGAGCTGTGGCCCATCTAGCACAGGCTTTTATTTCATATGTTTAGCACATGACCAGCCCAGTTTGTTTTTTTCCTTTCTGAAAATGGCTAGCCAGTAATTTTGTTTTTTGCAGAATAACCAACGTAGGCCTACTTGCTTTTCTACGCCCTGCTGGGCCGGAAATCTTTCAAGACGAGGAGGGATGCATTTTGCCCAGAAAATGGGCTATAATTAATAAGAAATGGGCTATAAGTAATAATAAATGGGCTGTAAAATGAAAAAATACAGCAAACAGGCAATTACTTCCAAAATACTTTTTTCTTTCGGATTTTGATATTTTAAATTTCATTGTTTTTGTGCGGGTAAAATTTCATTGGATTTAAATTAAGGTATATTTAGTTTTTAAATTAATTTGAATCTGGCTAGAAATTTCGGGCTGTATGCTGTTTGGGACAGATTTGGAGGCTGACTTGTGGGTCTACTAGGTTGACGTGTACGAAAGGCTTTGTCAACTTAGTCCACAAACGATTCTAGCAGCAGTGACCGTTGGATGTTAATCCAACGGTCGTGCTGCTTCTTCAACATCTGATCTTCTTGCTCCAGCCGCCCAAACCAGCGCCGGTGGGACTGCCTGCTCCCGCCTCCCGTGGCCGCCTGTGCTGCCGCACAGGCCGCACCGCCCCACCCTACTCCATTGCTGGCCAGGCCATTCCTCTACTCACCCACACCTCCTGTTATTTTCCGGCGACGGCAGCTGGACCAGTAAACCCTCGTACTCCCCACTGCGTGGGCAACCACTGCCGAGTCTTCCCCGGCTCCGTGTCGTTCCCTTCCTAGGCCTCGCCGTCGTCCACCGCCCTGGTGCTCTCGGCGCGGCCTGGTCAACATGGTCAACGAACAACATCCATCGGACGTGGACTGTACGTGGAGAGGCTGACAGCTGGGTCCACCGCCGCACACAAGGAAATGCCTCCTTATTACGCGCAAAATAATGATTCCTCCACCTGACATCTGGGACCCACCGGAAGGGCCTCTATATTTCACGAAAAAACGTTCCTCCCGCTAACAGGTCGGACCCACCAGCTATATCTTCGCACGCAAGAAAGTGCCTCCTTATTACGCACAAAAAATGAATACTCCCCCTGCTAGCTGGGACCCAGCATAGTGGGAGGCTGACTTGTGGTCCTACTAAGTTGACGGGGATGGAGGGCTTTGTCAACTTAGTTAATATGAACGATTCTAGCTCCAGTGACCGTACGATGTCCATCCAATGGCCGTAGTGCTTCTTCAACGTCTCGTCTTCTTGCTCCAGCCGCCCAAACCAGCGCCGGTCGTGCCGCATGCTCCTGCCTCCCGTGGCCGGCTGTGATGCCGCGGAGGCCTCACCGCCCCCTACTACTCCCAACGCTGGCCAGGCCATCCCTCTACTCACCCACACCCCCTGTTATTCTGCGGCGACGGCAGCCCCACGCCGCAGCCGAACCAGTGAACCCTCATACTCCTCTCCGCGTGGGCATCCACTGCCGCGTATTCTCTGGCTCCGTGTCGTCCCCTTCCTAGGCCTCGCCGTCGTCCACCGCCCTGGTGCTCTCGGCGCGGCGTGGTCAACGTGGTCAAGGAACGACTTCCATCGGAAGAGTACGGTACATGGAGAGGCTGACAGCTGGGTCCACAGCAGCCGCAAGGAAGTGCCTCCTTATTACGCGCAAAATAATTATTCCTCCACCTGACAGCAGGGACCCACCGAACGGGCCACCATATTTCATGAAAAACATTTCCCCCCTGACTGCTGGGACCCACCAGCTACATCTTCGCACGCAAGGAAGTGCGTCCATATTACGGGAAAAAAAATGATTCGCCCCCTGACTGCTGGGACCCACCAGCTACATCTTCGCACGCAAGGAAGTGCCTGACAGTCGGGACCCACCTGGTCGAAGCATACGTAGCGTTGTCATTCTGGTCGCGAATGTGTACGTACATACGATCGGTCTGTCTGCAGGCTGCAGCGATGAACCGTGGCCGTGTAAGGAAGGGCATGTGTCGTAGTAGAGGTGCGCACATAGCATGTACACGTACGTACAGCGGACAGGGTGCAAGAAAGTAAATACGACCACGTACGTACATACGGGCGGGGTCTCGAACGCCTACTCGCGCATACGTACGGCCAGGGATCGTGTACATGGCTGGGTCGGAACGGAGAAAATGCGTCGTCGTCGTGTTCATGGGGAGGCAACGGAATGCGTCGTGTTCATCGGGAGGTAACGGAACGCGTGCTGTTCATCGGGAGCCAACCGGCTTGGACGGAACAGCCGATGGAAACGAGGCCTTGTGTACCACAGAACGGAGGAAACGGCCTTGTGTTCGACCGGCCACGGTCGAAACGGGATCCTGTTCGTCGGGAGGGGTTTGGCATACCGCAAAACGGAGGAAACAGACCTCCTACGGTCGAGACGGGGTCTTGTTGATCGGGAGGGGTGTGGCGTACCGCAAAACGGAGGAGACGAACTTGTGTTGGAGCGCTACGGTCGAAACGGGGCTCCTGTTCGTCGGGAGGGGTGTGGCGTACCGCAAAAGGGGGCTCCACGGGATACTGTTCATCTCCACCGTTGATGTCCTCCAGCCTCCGCGGCCTACTGTTCATCCACCGTCGACCTCCTCCAGCCTCGACCTGCGACTGTTCATCCACGGGCTCCTATTCATCCAGCCTCCACCGCGCGCTCCTCCACCGGTTACTGTTCAACCAGCCCTCTCCACGGGGTCCTGTTCAACCACCCCTCCACGGGCTACTGTTCATCCAGCCCTCCACCGGCTACTGTTCAACCAGCCCTCCACGGGGTCCTGTTCATCCAGCCCTCCACCGGCTCGATCGATTGGGGTACTATTCATCCAGCGGCAATGGCCTCTACTACCACGAGGTCATGTTCATCCAACCCCCCACCGGGATCTGTTCATCCAAATCCCCCAACAACGCTCACTGTTCATCAAGGGAAGGAGGCAGCAGTGTTCGATCGGCTTCAGTTAGCAGCAGTAGCTAAGGAATCGCTCGATCGGGTTCAGTTAACACCCATCGATCTATCGCTCAGGTTCAGTAACGCGTAGCCTGCAGTGCAATCACTTGGGTTCAGTTAGAGCCCAACGCCTCGCGCGGGTTCAGTTAGAGCACAACGCCTTGCACACACGCGCGTACGTATGAGAGAAAACATGCATCGCTCGGCCCCCGACCACCCACCGTAATCGGGAACTCCCCCGATATTTTCCTCGCCCTCGCTTCTACCATGGTTTTTTCCATCTTGGACGGCCCAAAGAATGTCATGCACCTGCGTCTCCGGCCCGCCCAGGACGAAAAGCCCATTTTCTGTCATGATTTTTTGTCATAGAAGTAGGATCCCACCACATCTATGATGATGCCTGGTTTTGTCACAATTATCGTCATAGAAGTGTCATAAGCATGACAAAAAAAATTTCGTTCGGCCCAAAATGTCACGGATGTGTCTTTGTTTTGTAGTGTAGGAAATTTTTTGAAATACTGCGTTCCCCAACAATGACATCCGAGCCAGGTCTATGCGTAGATGTTATATGCACGAGTAGAACACAATGAGTTGTGGGCGATAATAGTCATACTGCTTACCACTTACTTTGATTCGGCGGTATTGTTGGATGAAGCGGCCTGGACCGACATTATATGACCGCGTTCATGAGACTGGTTCTACCGACATGCTTCACACACATGTGGCTAGTTTCTCCAACTTTAGTTGAATCGAGTTTGACTACGGCCGGTCCTTGTTGAAGGTTAAAACAGCACACTTGACGAAAAATCATTGTGATTTTGATGCGTAGGTAAGAAAGGTTCTTGCTAGAAGCCCGTAGCAGCCACGTAAAACTTGCAACAACAAAGTAGAGGACGTGTAACTTGTTTTTGCAGGGCATGTTGTGATGTGATATGGTTAAGACATGATGAGATATAAATTGTTGTATGAGATGATCATGTTTTGTAACCGTTATCGGCAACTGGCAGGAGCCTTATGGTTGTCGCTTTATTGTATGAAATGCAATCGCCATGTAATTGCTTTACTTTATCACTAAGCGGTAGTGATAGTCGTAGAAGCAATAGTTGGCGAGACGACAACCATGCTACGATGGAGATCAAGGTGTCAAGCCGGTGACGATGGAAATCATGACGGTGCTTTAGAGATGGAGATCAAAGGCACAAGATGATGATGGCCATATCATGTCACATATTTTGATTGCATGTGGTGTTTATCTTTTATGCATCTTATTTTGCTTAGTACGGCGGTAGCATTATAAGATGATCCTTGACTAAATTTCAAGGTATAAGTGTTCTCCCTGAGTATGCACCATTGCTACAGTTCGTCGTGCCGAGACACCACGTGATGATTGGGTGTGATAAGCTCTACGTTCACATACAACGGGTGCAAGCCAGTTTTGCACGCGCAGAATACTCGGGTCAAACTTAACGAGCCTAGCATATGCAGATATGGCCTCGGAACACAGAGAACGAAAGGTCGAACGTGAATCATATAGTAGATATGATCAACATAGTGATGTTCACCATTGAAAGCTACTCCATCTCACATGATGATCAGACATGGTTTAGTTGATATGGATCACGTGATCATTTAGATGACTAGAGGGATGTCTATCTAAGTGGGAGTTCTTAAGTAATATGATTAATTGAACTTTAATTTATCATGAACTTAGTACCTGATAGTATTTTGCATGTCTATGTTGTTGTAGATCAATGGCCCGTGCTACCGTTCCTTTGAATTTTAATGCGTTCCTAGAGAAAGCTAAGTTGAAAGATGATGGTAGCAACTACACAGACTAGGTCTGTAACTTGAGGATTATCCTCATTCCTGCACAGAAGAATTACGTCCTGGAAGCACCGCTAGGTGTACCACCCGCGCTAGCAACTGCAGACACCGTGAATGCCTTACAGTTGCGTGTTGATGACTACTCGATAGTTCAGTGTGCCATGCTTTACGGCTTAGAATTGGGACTTCAACGACGTTTTGAACGTCATGGAGCATATGAGATGTTCCAGGAGTTGAAGTTAACATTTCAAGCAAATGCCCGAGTTGAGAGATATGAAGTATCCAACAAGTTCTATAGCTGCAAAATGGAGGAGAATAATTATGTCACTGAACACATACTTAGAATGTCTGGGTACCACAATCACTTGACTCAACTGGGAGTTAATCTTCCTGATGATAGTGTCATTGATAGAGTTCTTCAGTCACTGCCATGAAGCTACAAAAGCTTCATGATGAACTATAATATGCAAGGGATGGATAAGACAATTCCCGAGCTCTTCGCGATGCTAAAGGCTGCGGAGATAGAAATCAAGAAGGAGCATCAAGTGTTGATGGTTAACAAGACCACTAGTTTCAAGAAAAAGGGCAAAGGGAAGAAGGGGGACTTCAAGAAGAACGGCAAGCAAGTTGCTGCTCAAGTGAAGAAGCCCAAGTCTGGACCTAAGCCTGAGACTGAGTGCTTCTACTGCAGAGGGACTGGTCACTTGAAGCGGAATTGCCCCAAGTATTTTGCGGATAAGAAGGATGGCAAAGTGAAAGGTATATTTGATATACATGTTATTGATGTGTACCTTACTAATGCTCGTAGTAGCGCCTGGGTATTTGATACTGGTTCTGTTGCTCATATTTGCAACTCGGAACAGGGCCTAGAGATTAAACAAAGATTGGCTAAGGACGAGGTGACAATGCGGGTGGGAAATGGTTCCAAAGTCGATGTGATCGCTGTCGGCACGCTACCTCTACATCTACCTTCGGGATTAGTTTTAGACCTGAATAATTGTTATTTGGTGCCAGCGTTAAGCATGAACATTATAACTGGATCTTGTTTGATGTGAGACGGTTATTCATTTAAATCAGAGAATAATGGTTGTTCTATTCATATGAGTAATATCTTTTATGGTCATGCACCCTTGATGAGTGGTCTATTTTTGTTGAATCTCGATTGTAGTGATACACATATTCATAATATTGAAGCCAAAAGATGCAAGTTTAATAATGATAGTGCAACTTATTTATGGCACTGCTGTTTAGGTCATATTGGTGTAAAGCGCATGAAGAAACTCCATGCTGATGAGCTTTTGGAATCACTTGATTATGAATCACTTGATGCTTGCGAACCATGCCTCATGGGCAAGATGACTAAGACTCCGTTCTCCGGAACAATGGAGCGAGCAACTAATTTATTGGAAATAATACATACTGATGTATGCGGTCCAATGAGTGTTGAGGCTCGCGGCGGGTATCGCTATTTTCTGACCTTCACAGATGATTTGAGCAGATATGGGTATATCTACTTGATGAAACGTAATTCTGAAACATTTGAAAAGTTTGAAGAATTTGAGAGTGAAGTGGAAAATCATCGTAACAAGAAAATAAAGTTTCTATGATCTGATTGTGGAGGTGATGTAAGTGCATCTAGTGCCCCTTAGTGATTTTGGTGTATTGAAGACTTATAGGTTAAGGGACTAATGTGTTTATGAGTGTACACAGGTCAATAAGTCTATGAGGAGTTTGATATTTATAGAGAAAGTCGACCCCTAAAAATGATTGTCTTCAACTTAAAACTTTGGATTTCTGAAGACTTTCTCAATACTTTGAAAGTGAAGAAATTGGTGTGACCATGAAGACTTGGATTTCATGCGAGGAACATGAAGCATTAAGACTTTTGTTTTCGTAGTTTCATTTTATCTTTTTGAGTCATAGGAAACACCGTACTGTTAAAGGGGGTCGAGGAAATACTAAGGAAAATTTTTCAAGTGATGCTCAACTCAAAATCCTACACCTACCAATCCCTTCGAGTGAAGCCATTGGAAATCTCATACAGTTCAGTCAATTTCTTCAGTGACAGAGACGAAGTTCTTCTGGTCACTGAGGAATTTGTTCTGACCGAGGAGTTAGGAATTCGCCAGTGCGGATTGCCTACAAGTGAGGAACATGATAGCCCTGAGGAATTTGATAGTCAAATTTCCGACCGTTGCTGTGCTACGCGCCAGCTGTCCCAAAATATCTACCCACCTAACGGTCATATCATTGAAGGGCATTTATGTCTTATCATGTCGGGCTGCTCCCTAGGCTATAAATAGCCGCCCCCTACAACCACTAGCTAGTTGGCTGCTCCGAGAGAAACTGACACTTGTCATTGAGAGCATCCCATCCTCCGAGGACTTTGAGTGAAAATCTTCGAGTGAGGAAAACCCAAACCCAAACACCTACAACCCAAAGTGATTGAGCATCACTGAAGAGATTGATCCTGCGTGGATCTGACGCTTGTTACCTTTGAAGACTGTGCATCTTCCAGACGGTTAGGCGTCATGGTCTAGAGCATCCAAGAGGAAATTGTGGATCGCCAAGTGACCGAGTTTGTGAAGGTTTGGAAGTCACCTGAAGACTTACCACGAGTGATTGGGCGAGGTCTGTGTGACCTTAGCTCAAGGAGAATACGGTGAGGACTGTGTGTCCGGGACTGTATGTCCGGGACTGTGTGTCCTCAGGTTTGAATACATAGCCGCTCCAACCAGACGTACAACTGTCACAGCAGTTGGAACTGGTCTACCAAATCATTGTCTTCACCAAGCCTACTGGTTCTATTTCCTCAAATCTTTCATTTCCTCATTACTGTGGTGTGTACTTGTTCATATCTGTTTGAAGACTTCGACAGAAGACTTTCTCAATTTCCTTAGTTCAATTTCCTCAGTCTGTTCGTCTTCATCTTGTTTATCCTGTGTTTACGCTTTCTGTACTCTGTGCTTGTTTTCATTTCATCATGATGACCATGCTTATGTTCTGTTATGTTTGCATCTGAGTACTTATTCCGCTGCAAGTAGTTCTTCATTTAGGAATTTCCTCACCCTGAAATTCCTCAATGAAGAATTCATAAAAATCGCCTATTCACCCCCTCTAGTCGATATAACGCACTTTCAATTGCTATCAGAGCAAGGTACTCCATTGTTTTGTGTGATTTTGGTTTAACCGCCTGGAGTTTTAGTTATGTCGACCGCAAGAATGAAGACAGTGTCATGCCCCATCTTTGACCGTCACGATTATCCCAAGTGGAAGGCCATGGTGAAGAAGCACCTCATGGCGATGAACAGCGAGCTGTGGACCGTCACTGAGATTGGTCTTACCGATCTGTGCAAGATGGCGGAAGCTGATGACATTCACAAGCACACTCTTCTCAACCTCACGGCGAAGGACGTCATTTGCTCCTGTCTGTCTCAAAATCAGTTCAGGAATATCATGCATCTCAACCATGCGAAGCTTATCTGGGACCGACTCTCTGAGGTCTATGAAGGTCATCGAACTCGTCATGATCCTTGGTTTGAGGATTTCAAGGAATCACTCAAAGCTATGACATTCGAACCAGAATCATCATCCTCTACACCATGCCTTATGGAAAAAGGTGCTAACGTAACTGAATGCTTGTTGGAAATATGCCCTAGAGGCAATAATAAAATGGTTATTATTATATTTCCTTGTTCATGATAATTGTCTACTGTTCATGCTATAATTGTATTAACCGGAAACCGTAATACATGTGTGAATACATAGATCGTAATATGTCCCTTGTAAGCCTCTAGTTGACTAGCTCGTTGATCAATGGATGGTCGTGGTTTCCTGACCATGTACGTTGGATGTCGTTGATGACGGGATCACATCATTGGGAGAATGATGTGATGGACAAGACCCAATCTTAAGCATAGCACAAGATCGTGTAGTTCGTTTGCTAAAGCTTTTCTAATGTCAAGTATCATTTCCTTAGACCATGAGATTGTGCAACTCCCGGATACCGTAGGAATGCTTTGGGTGTACCAAACGTCACAACATAACTGGGTGGCTATAAAGGTGCACTACAGGTATCTCCGAAAGTTCTGTTGGGTTGGTACGAATAGAGACTAGGATTTGTCACTCTGTATGACGGAGAGGTATCTCTGGGCCCACTCAGTAATGCATCATCATAATGAGCTCAATGTGACTAAGGAGTTAGCCATGGGATCATGTGTTATGGAACGAGTAAAGAGACTTGCCGGTAACGAGATTGAATGAGGTATGGGGATACCGACGATCGAATCTCGGGCAAGTAACATACCGATAGACAAAGGGAATTGTATACGGGATTGATTGAATCTCCAACATCGTGGTTCATCCGATGAGATCATCGTGGAACATGTGGGAGCCAATATGGGTATCCAGATCCCGCTATTGGTTATTGACCGGAGAGGTGTCTCAGTCATGTCTGCATGGTTCCCGAACCCGTAGGGTCTACACACTTAAGGTTCGGTGACGCTAGAGTTGTTATGGGAAATTGTATGTGGTTACCGAAGGTTGTTCGGAGTCCCAGATGAGATCCCGGACATGACGAGGAACTCCAGAATGGTCCGGAGGTGAAGATCGATATATTGGACGAAGGGTATTGGAGTCCGGAATTGTTCCGGGGGTACCGGGTGACGACCAGCGTGTCCGAAAGGGGTTTCTGAGGCCACGACAAGCGTTGGGGGGCCTTATGGGCCAAGGGGAGGGGGGCACATCAGCCCACTAAGGGGCTATGCGCCCCTCCCACCCCATCTCACGTAACCTGGAGAGGTGGGGGCGCCTCCCCAAGGGCAGCCACCCCTCCCGGCTTGGGGGGGGGGGCAAGTTTCCTAGGGGTGGGGGTGCCCAAACCCATCTAGGGTTCCCCTGTGGCCGCCGCCCCTCCCCTAGGGAAACCCTAGGGCGCCTCCTCCTCCCCCCTTCCCCTATATATAGTGAGGGAGAGAGAGGGCAGCCGCACCCCTTCCCTGGCGCAGCCCTCTCCTCCTCCAACTCCTCCTCCTCCTCCATAGTGCTTAGCGAAGCTCTGCCGGAGAACCACGAGCTCCTTCGCCGCCATGCCGTCGTGCTGCTGGAGTTCTCCCTCAACTTCTCCTCTCCCCTTGCTGGATCGAGAAGGAGGAGACGTCCCCGGGCTGTACGTGTGTTGAACGCGGAGGTGCTGTCCGTTCGGCACTTGGATCGGATCTTCCGCGATTTGAATCGCCGCGAGTATGACTCCATCAACCGCGTTCTTGTAACGTTTCCGCTTAGCGATCTTCAAAGGTATGAAGATGCACTCCCTCTCTCTCGTTGCTAGCATCTCCTAGATTGATCTTGGTGACGCATAGGAAAATTTTGAATTATTACTACGTTCCACAACAGTGGCATCATGAGCTAGGTCTATGCGTAGATTCTATGCACAAGTAGAACACAAAGTAGTTGTGGGCGATGATTTGGTCAATTTGCTTGCCGTTACTAGTCTTATCTTGATTCAGCGGCATTGTGGGATGAAGCGGCCCGGACCGACCATACACGTTCGCTTACGTGAGACAGGTTCCACCGACTGACATGCACTTGATGCATAAGGTGGCTAACGGGTGTCTGTCTCTCCCACTTTAGTCGGATCAGATTGGATGAAAAGGGTCCTTATGAAGGGTAAATAGAAATTGGCATATCACCGTTGTGGTTTTGCGTAGGTAAGAAACGTTCTTGCTAGAAACCCATAGCAGCCACGTAAAACATGCAACAACAATTAGAGGACGTCTAACTTGTTTTTGCAGGGTATGTTATGTGATGTGATATGGACAAAAGGATGTGATGAATGATATATGTGATGTATGAGATTGATCATGTTCTGTTAATAGGAATCACGACTTGCATGTCGATGAGTATGACAACCGGCAGGAGCCATAGGAGTTGTCTTAATTTATTGTATGACCTTCGTGTCATTGAAAGCGCCATGTAATTACTTTACTTTATTGCTAACCGTTAGCCATAGTAGTAGAAGTAATAGTTGGCGAGACAACTTCATGAAGACACGATGATGGAGATCATGGTGTCATGCCGGTGACGAAGGTGATCATGCCACGCCTCGAAGATGGAGATCAAAGGCGCAAGATGATATGGGCCATATCATGTCACTTTATGATTTGCATGTGATGTTTGTCATGTTTACATCTTATTTTCTTAGAATGATGGTAGCATAAATAAGATGATCCCTCACTAAAATTTCAAGAAATGTGTTCCCCCTAACTGTGCACCGTTGCTAAGGTTCATTGTTTCAAAGCACCACGTGATGATCGGGTGTGAAAGATTCTAACGTTCGCATACAACGGGTGTAAGCCAGATTTACACATGCAAAACACTTAGGTTGACTTGACGAGCCTAGCATGTACAGACATGGCCTCGGAACACAAGAGACCGAAAGGTTGAACATGAGTCGTATAGTAGATGCGATCAACATGGAGATGTTCACCGTTGATGACTAGTCCTTCTCACGTGATGATTGGACACGGCCTAGTCGATTCGGATCATGTATCACTTAGATGACTAGAGGGATGTCTATCTAAGTGGGAGTTCATTAATAATTTGATGAACTTAATTATCATCAACATAGTCTAAAATTGTCTTTGCAAATATGTTGTAGATTAATAGCTCATGCTTTAGCTCCCTGTTTTAATACGTTCCTAGAGAAAGACTAAATTGAAAGATATTTTAAGCAATTGTGCGGACTAGGGCCGTAGTCTGAGGATTGTCCTCACTGTACACAGAAGGCTTCTGTCCTTGATGCACCGATCGGTGTGCCAACCCCTCTGGCGTCGTCTGTGGATGTTGTGAACATCTGGCAGACACGTTCTGATGACTACCTGATAGTTTAGTGCGCCATGCTTTGCGGCCTGGAGTCGGGGCTCCAAAAGCGTTTTGAACGCCATGGAACATATGAGATGTTCCAAGAGCTGAAATTGGTATTGAGAGGTTTGAGACCTCTGACAAGATCTTTGCCTACAAGATGGAGGAGAATAGCTCAGCCAGTGAGCATGTTCTCAGAATGTCTGGGTACTTCAATCACTTGAATCAAGTGGGAGTTAATCTTCCAGATAAGAGAAGTGATTGACAAAAGTTCTCCAGTCACTATCACCAAGCTGCTAGAGTTTCGTGATGAACTATAACATGCAAGGGAAGTTGATCCCGGAGCTGTTCGTCGTGCTTAAGGCCGTAAAGGTAGAAGTTAAAAAGGAGTGTCAAGTGTTGATGGTTAACAAGACCACTCGTTACAAAGAAGGGCAAGGGCAAGAAGGGAAACTTCATGAATGGCAAGCCAGTTGCCGCTCCAGTGAAGAAACCCAAGAACACAAACCCGAGACGAAGTGCTTCTATTAGGGGAACGGTCACTAGTAGTGGAACTTCCTCAAATACTTGGTAGATAAGAAGGCTGGCCACTTCAACAAAAGTATATTTGATATATGTGTTATTGATGTGTACCTTACTAGTACTCCTAGTAGCACATGGGTATTAGATACCGGTTCAGTTGCTAATATTGGTAACTCGAAACAAAAGCTACGGAATAAACGAAGACTAGCTAAGGGCTAGGTGACGATATGTGTTGGAAGTGTTTCCAAGGATGATATGATCACCATCGCACGCTCCCTCTACCTTCGGGATTAGTGTTGAACCCAGCTAAATGTTGTTTGCATTGGTGTGTGCGTTGAGCACGAACATGATTAGATCATGTTTATTGCAATACGATTATTCATTTAAGTCAGAGAATAATGGTTATTCTGTTTACATGAATAATACCGTCTATGGTCATGCACCCAATGTGAAGGGTTTATTGAATCTCGGTCGTAGTGATACACATGTTCATAACATTGATGCCAAAAGATGTAGATTTGATAATGATAGTACCACTTTCTTGTGACACTGCCGCTTAGGTCATATTGGTGTAAAGCGCATGAAGAACCTCCATGCCGATGTACTTTTGAAGTCACTTGATTTTGAATCACTTGACACATGCGAACCATGCCACATTGGCAAGATGACTAAAACCCCGTTTTCTGGAACAATGGAATGGGCAAGTGACTTGTTGGAAATCACACATGCTGATGTGTGCGGTCCGATGAGTGTTGACGCGTGCACTGGATATCGTTATTTTCTCACCTTCACCGATGAATTGAGTAGATATGGGTATATTTACTTAATGAAGCATAAGTCTGAAACGTTTGAAACGTTCAAGCAATTTCAGAGTGAAGTTGAGAATCATCATAACAAGAAGATCAAGTTCCTACGATCTAATCAAGGGGAGAGTATCTAAGTTATGAGTTTGGCAATCACTGAAGACAAGATGGAATCGTTTCACAGTTGACGCCACCTGAAACACCATAGCGTAATGGTGAGTCCGAACGTCGTAATCGCACCCTATTGGATATGGTGCGATCTGTGATGTCTCTTACCAATCTACCGCTATCATTTTGGGGTTATGCATTAGAGACAATTACATTCACTTTAAATAGGGCACCATCTAAGTCCGTGGAGACGACACCGTATGAACTATGGTTTGGCAAGAAACTTGAGTTGTTGTTTCTTAAGGTTTGGGACTATGATGCTTATGTCGAAAGAATTCGGCCAGAAAAGCTCGAACCCAAAGCGGAAAATTGTGTCTTCATAGAATACCCAAACAAGACGATTGGGTATACCTTCTATCTCAGATCTTAGGGAAAAGTGTTTGTCGCTTTGAACAGGTCCTTTCTCGAGAAAGAGTTTCTCCCGAAAGAATTGAGTGGGAGGAAGATAGAACTTGATGAGGTTGTTGAACCTTTACTTCAACCAGAGAGTAGCGCAGCACAGAAAGATGTTTCTGTGGCACCTACCTCAGTTGAAGAGAAAGCTAATGATGATGATCATGGAGCTTCAGATCAAGTTACTATTGAACCTTGTAGGTCGACAAGGGTGTGTACAACTTCTGAGTGGTAACCCTGTCTTAAAGGTCACGTTGTTGGACAACGACGAACCTATGAGCTATGGAGAAGCGATGGTGGGCCCAGATTCGAACAAATGGCTGGAAGCCATGAAATCCGAGATAGGATCCATGTATGAGAACAAAGTATGGACTTCGGTGGACTTGCCCGATGATCGGCAAGCCATTGAGAATAAATGGATCTTTAAGAAGAAGACAGACGCTGATGGTAATGTCACCATTTATGAAGCTCGACTTGTCTCAAAGAAGTTTCCGACAAGTTCAAGGAGTTGACTATGATGAGACTTTCTCAATCATGGCGATGCTAAAGTCTGTTAGAATTATGTTAGCAGTTGCTGCATTTTCATTTACGAAATCTGGCAGATGGATGTCAAAACAAAGTTTCCTTGACGGTTTCCGTGAGGAAAAGCTGTATATGATACAACCTGAAGGTTTTGTCAATCCTAAGGATTCTAAAAGGTATGCAAACTCCAGCGATCCTTCTATGGACTGGAGAAGGCATCTCGGAGTTGGAACATACGCTTTGATGAGGTGATCAAAGCTATTGGGTTTATACAAAGTTTGCAAGAAACTTGTATTTACAAGAAAGTGAGTGGGAGCACTACAACATTTTTGATAAGTATATGTGGATGACATATTGTTGATCGGAAATGATGTAGAATGTTTGGAAAGCATAAAGGGTTGTTTGAATGAAGTTTGTCAAAGGAAGACCTGGGTAAGACTGCTTACATATTGGGTATCAAGATCTATAGAGATAGATCAAGACGCCTGATAAGACTTTCACAGAGCGCATGCCTTGACGTGATTTTGAAGGAGTTCAAAATGGATCAGTCAAAGAAGGAGTTCTTGCCTGAGTTGTAAGGTGTGAATTTAAGACTTAAAGCTCGACCACGACAGAAGAAAGAGAAGGGACGAAGGTCGTCCCCTATGCCTTAGCCATAGGCTCTATTCGATATGCCATGCTGTGTACTGCACCTGATGTGTGCCTTGCCACGAGTTTGGCAAGGGGGTACAAAAGTAAACCAGGAATGGATCATTAGACAACGGTCAAAATTGTCCTTAGAGGAATAAGGAAATGTTTCTCGGTTTTGGAGGCGATAAAGAGTTCAGCGTAAAGGGTTACGTCGATGCAAGCTTTAACACCTATCCAGATGACTCTGAGTAGCAAACTGGATACGTATAGTGGAGCAACCATTTGGGATAGCTCCAAGTGGAGCGTGGAAGCAGCATCTACGATATAACATAAAGATTTGCGAAGTACATACGGATCTGAATGTTGCAGACCCGTTGACTAAAACCTCTCTCACAAGCATAACATGATCAAACCCCAGAACTCATTGAGCCTTAATCACATGGTGATGTGAACTAGATTATTGACTCTAGTAAAGTCTTTGGGTGTTAGTCACATGGCGATGTGAACTATGGGTGTTCGATTCATCACGATGTAACTAGATTATTGACTCTAGTGCGAGTGGGAGACTGTTGGAAATATGCCCTAGAGGCAATAATAAAATGGTTATTATTATATTTCCTTGTTCATGATAATTGTCTATTGTTCATGCTATAATTGTATTAACCGGAAACCGTAATACATGTGTGAATACATAGATCGTAATATGTCCCTAGTAAGCCTCTAGTTGACAAGCTCGTTGATCAATGGATGGTCGTGGTTTCCTGACCATGGACATTTGATGCCGTCGATGACGGGATCACATCCTTGGGAGAATGATGTGATGGACAAGACCCAATCTTAAGCATAGCACAAGATCGTGTAGTTCGTTTGCTAAAGCTTTTCTAATGTCAAGTATCATTTCCTTAGACCATGAGATTGTGCAACTCCCAGATACCGTAGGAATGCATTGGGTGTACCAAACGTCACAACGTAACTGGGTGGCTATAAAGGTGCACTACAGGTATCGTCGAAAGTGTCTGTTGGGTTGGTACGAATCGAGACTGGGATTTATCACTCCGTATGACAGAGAGGTATCTCTGGGCCCACTCAGTAATGCATCATCATAATGAGCTCAATGTGACTAAGGAGTTAGCCACGGGATCATGCGTTACGGAACGAGTAAAGAGACTTGCCGATACGAGATTGAACGAGGTATGGGGATACCGACGATCGAATCTCAGGCAAGTAACATACCGATAGACAAAGGGAATTGTATACGGGATTGATTGAATCTCCGACATCATGGTTCATCCGATGAGATCATCGTGGAACATGTGGGAGCCAATATGGGTATCCAGATCCCGCTATTGGTTATTGACCGGAGAGGTGTCTCGGTCATGTCTGCATGGTTCCCGAACCCGTAGGGTCTACACACTTAAGGTTCGGTGATGCTAGAGTTGTTATGGGAAATAGTATGTGGTTACCGAAGGTTGTTCGGAGTCCCAGATGAGATCCCGGATGTGACGAGGAACTCCAGAATGGTCCGGAGGTGAAGATCGATATATTGGACGAAGGGTATTGGAGTCCGGAATTGTTCCGGGGGTACCGGGTGACGACCAGTGTGTCCGAAAGGGGTTACGGAGGCCCCGGCAAGCGTTGGGGGGCCTTATGGGCCAAGGGGAGGGGGCACATCAGCCCACTAAGGGGCTGTGCGCCCCTCCCACCTCATCTCATGTAACCTGGAGAGGTGGGGGCGCCTCCCCTAGGGCAGCCACCCCTCCCGGCTTGGGGGGGCATGTTGCGCCCAAAGCCATCTAGGGTCCCCTGTGGCCGCCGCCCCTCCCCTAGGGAAACCGTAGGGTGCCTCCTCCTCCCCCCTTCCCCCTATATATAGTGAGGGAGAGAGAGGGCAGCCGCACCCCTTCCCTGGCGCAGCCCTCTCCTCCTCCAACACCTCCTCCTCCGTAGTGCTTAGCGAAGCTCTGCCGGAGAACCACGAGCTCCATCGCCGCCATGCCGTCGTGCTGCTGGAGTTCTCCCTCAACTTCTCCTCTCCCCTTGCTGGATCAAGAAGGAGGAGACGTCCCCGGGCTGTACGTGTGTTGAACACGGAGGTGCTGTCCGTTCGGCACTTGGATCGGATCTTCCGTGATTTGAATCGCCGCGAGTACGACTCCATCAACCACGTTCTTGTAACGCTTCCGCTTAGCGATCTTCAAGGGTATGAAGATGCTCTCCCTCTCTCTCGTTGCTAGCATCTCCTAGATTCATCTTGGTTACACGTAGGAAAATTTTGAATTATTACTACGTTCCCCAAGAATGCTACCTATCCGAGTCCAGTGATGATGAATCTGGTGATGAATTTGGACCCAGTTATGTCAAACTTGCTTCCCTTGCCACTAAAAAACAAAGAGCTTTGGAAAAAGTTCAATACATGCTTGATAAGAGCGATGATATCTTGGGTGAAGAAATGGATCAGTCAAAAGCTTTGGTTGAAAGTCTTCAGAGACTTCAATCCAAGTTTGACAATCTTCAAAGTCATCAACACCCAATTATCTGATCATGAGAAGCTTTCTTATGAATTTCTTCAAGAAAGCAAGATCTTGAAAAGATAAGGGTGAGTTATGAAGATCTTCAGAAGGTGCGTGATTCATTACTTGCTCAACAAATCAGCGCTGCTCAGAAAGAATTCATTCCTGCATGTTTTAAGTGCATTGAACGTGAATCTGCTAATTCTTCACCTGAATGTTCAAATGCTTCTTCTGCTACAAATTCTTCACCTGTCTCTGCTACCACTAATTCCTCATCTGAGGATATTACTAGTATCACTGACAATGCAGGGCTGAAGGAATTGTATATGACAAGCGTGTACAAAAGCCTCAAAGGGCATCAGGCTCTTTGTGATGTGCTTAAAAAACAGATCCTCAACAGGAACCCTAGGAAAGAGGGTATTGCCTTTGAGAGGAAACTCAATGCTGATGGGACATACTGGAAGCCTGAGCAGTATCCCAAAACCTCATGGGTTGCTGCAAAGGGACCACCAGTAGATCCATCTACTTTATCTGGCTTTACATGTGAATCTCCTCATTCTTCTGATGAGTCATTTGACTCAAACTATAAACTGTTCAAAAATCAGAATGGTGAAGTATTTGCTAGATATGTTGGCACTAACTACAGGAACGGTCCCCCTATGAAGAAAATATGGGTTCCCAAAAGGTGCCTTGAAAGTCTTCAGGTGAATGTCATCATGACACCACCTGTGAAGAATAGGAACCCGAGATCAAACTCTTCATATGGATACAAGTCCCCATATGGACCAAATTCCTCACATGGATCAAATTCCTCAAATGGATCAAAGTCCTCATATGAACATCATCGTGCTAACACTTCTGTTTCGTAGGGAAGATCTAAGGGCTATGAATGTGTGCATTATTCTTCAAACCATTATGTTCATAAGTCCTCGAAGAATTTCTCTGCTTATTCATATGCTTATCATAACTCCTCTTATGTGAAACGAAGTGGACTGGCTTCTATGCCACCTTTCTCTTATGGAGCTCGCAGAATGATGAACTCTTTGCCACCCCTTCAGATGTGGGTGGTGAAGAAAAAGAACTAATCTCTTATGCAGGGTCAGGTCTCCACACGTACTTAAACGTCTGAAGAATTTGCTGGAGACCTGAATACGCCTGAAAGGACGCAGGCTAATCATGAAGAAATGAATCCTCATTTCTCACGTCCTCATACTGCTTTATCTGTTCTATTGCTTGATGAAATTGATCTGATGAAATTGATGTCATATTCTTCACTGATGAAGTATATGAGTTCGTAAGTTGCACTAATTCATCTGCAGGATGATCTACCCAAAGCCACTGAGTGGGTCCTCGATAGTGGATGTACGAATCACATGACTGGTGACAATAATATATTGATGGATGCTCCCTTATCTCCATCGCATCTGAAGCATATCACCTACGCTGACAAAGGCAAAAGCAAGGTATTGGGTCTAGGTAAGGTTGCGATCTCAAAGGATCGATACATGGACAAAGTCATGCTTGTCGAGTCTTTAGGATTCAACCTCATGTCAGTCTCAATGCTTTATGATCTTGATATGGTTGTTATCTTTGGCAAATATCATTGTGTTGTGATCATGGAAGCTGACAATTCCAAAGTCTTCGAAGGCTTTAGGAGAGGAGATCTGTATATTGTTGATTTCTCTACAGGACCACAACCAGCTATATGTCTACTTGCAAAAGCTTCAGAAGGTTGGCTATGGCATCGACGACTAGGTCATGCTGGCATGAGGAACTTGCACACGCTCGTGAAGAAGAAGCACGTCATTGGCATTGAGAATGTCAAATTCCTCAAGGATCACTTGTGTGGAGCCTGTGAAGCTGGAAAGATGACCAAGGCCAAGCATCCAGCGAAGACTATCATGACTACCTCACTACCATTTGAATTGCTTCACATGGAACTCTTTGGTCCTAACCATTACTCTGCATTCACTAATGAAGCATCTCTATATGGCTTTGTTATTGTTGATGATTACTCTCGTTACACATGGGTGCATATTGTCACTTACAAACGTGAAGTGCAGGAAGTCTTCAAACGATTTTCCTCGAGGGCTTCAACCAACTTTGGGGTGAAGATCAAGCATATCAGAAGTGACAATGGAACTGAGTTCAAGAATACTGGTCTTGATGACTATCTTGATGAACTTGGTATTACTCATGAGTTATCTGCTCCTTATACTCCTCAGCAGAATGGCGTCATGGAGCACAAGAACATGACTCTTGTTGAGATGGCTCGCACTATGCTTGATGAATACAAGACGCCTCGTCATTTCTGGATTGAGGCAATTGATACTGCATGCCACATCATCAATAGGCACTACAAAAAAAAGACACATCCGTGACATTTTGGGCCGACCGAATTTTTTTTCTGTCATACATATGACACTTCTATGACGATAATTGTGACCAAAACCCGGTATCATCATAGATGTGGCGGGCTCCTACTTCTATGACAAAAAATCATGACAGAAAATGGGCTTTTCGTCCTGGGCGGGCCGGAGACGCAGTTGCATGACATTCTTTGGGCCGTCCATGACGGAAAAAATCGTGGTAGAAGCGAGGGGGAGGAAAATTTCGGGGAGTTCCCGGTTACGGTGGGAGGTCGGGGGCCGAGCAATGCGCGTTTCTCTCGTACACGTACGCGCGTGTGTGCGAGGCGTTGGCTCTAACTGAACCCGAGCGAGGCGTTGGGCTCTAACTGAACCCAAGCGATTGCACTGTAGGCTACGTGTTAGTGAACCCGAGCGATCGATCGATGGCTGTTAACTGAACCCGATCGAGTGATTCCTTCGCTACTGC